>NC_134483.1:263308199-263578199 GCF_040206685.1 Ascaphus truei
TTGATGCAAGCTGCGATGGGTTGGATGTATTTGTATCCACCATCTCTTGCCATTATTATTACATTTATATATTTTCCAAGGGTTCAATATTTTAGTTATCTAGCCCCCCCTTTCCTTTATGAATTGCACAAACAAATTCTCTTTATGTTTCTAGTGTTTGACAAATTCTCTTTATGTTTTTAGTGTTTGTCTAATTGTATATAGTTTTTTCATTTGTTTTTAGTCTGTCAAATTGTCATGTTTAGTATACTGATTGGAGGGTTGTGTCACCTGATTTAGGAGTGCTTGCTATTGGTTGATGCATCAATCTATTGAGGTATTTAACCATCACCATGCAACCACATGACCTTGCCCTGAAGAAGTGTCATCTGACACAAAACGCGTAGGTGGTGACGTCATATGCAGCGACGTTGCGTCTGTGATGACGAACACTCCGTGCTGCTGCCCCAGGACACCACGAGGACGCTACTAGGGGATTTTTTGAGATACAATGTCTGTTTTATACCAATCAGGCAACTGAGTGCTCTCTACCCTTTTACCAACTAGGGTGTTCCCTCATAGTACCTTGGGTGTTAGTACCCTGCCCTCTGTGGGTGTCACGGGCGTTATCTGATCTATTAGATCGCTTTGAATGTAGTGTCATAGACTCTCATTGCAATACAATTTATTGTGGCATTTTCTGTGTTTTTTACTATAAAGATTTGTGTATTAATCTCGGTTCTCTTGTTCTCTTTTTCATGCGCTCGTATTTTTGTGTTTATATGTGCTGAGTATGCCCCGCTGATCACGGGAGACTAGGAGCTGCTGGGGAGACTGGAAAAGCTGAGGGAGAGCTATTGGAGGGACAGAGCACTCAAATACCCCCCTTTACTCTTCTGTGTTGCTATCTGGAGTTTAGCATATTTTTTATGAAAATTATTACTTAAACATTTAATTATAAAGTGAATCAATATATATATGTTGAGTTTTGCTTTGTTTATTGGATTTATGACTTGTTCACTGTAACAGGAACCTATCACTGTCGGAGAGAAACTGCCTCTAAATCCAGCAGTGTGCCTGTGTGCGATTAACCAGCAAATCAACCAGACTCAACCTGGCTGATTAGAACTTTTAGAAAAAAACCTGGTCTGAGAAACAGGAAGGAGATTCCTTAGCTGACAAGGGAGCTGACATAAGTGTAGCTGGGTCTTCCCCTGTGACTTCTTACCTCCTGGTGGGTAGCGCTGCTGGGGGAATTATATGCGGCTGCAGCAGGTGCCAATCCGGTGTGGCAGGCAATCAGCGGCACGGCAGTGGCGGTGTAAGGAGAGAGAGAGCTCCGTTGCTCTGGAGGCTCCACGGCACACCCCAGCTAGTGGAGGCCGCCATGATGGACAGGCACGCATGCACAGAGAGTGTAGAGTTGTCCTGGCCCTCTACCATAGGAATCCGCGGGGGACTACATATACCAGCAGCCCTCTGGGCTGCTAGTCAGGTGGGGGAGTAAAACCAATAGGGCTGTGGTATCCCCGGGAAGACAGTGGATAAATTTGGCGTGCTTAACACCACGCAGTCAGTTGGAAGAGGGACCTTAGAGGAGCCGGTAGTGTCCAGGGAGCAGTGCTTCCCTGGACTAGGCCAGATCTTTCCCTTTAGGGCCAGATCTTTCCCTTTAGGCCCCAGCTAGGCCCTGACACAGTACGTTGTGGCTGCTAAAGGGAAAGCCCTAGTCAGGGACCTTTCCCCAGTAGCTGCATATAGTCAGGTACAGCACCGGTGAGACGCCACACTGTGACTGTGGCCTGTGGTGGTCTGGGACCAGACCATCTCCAGGTTAAAGACTGTAGCAGTGATATTATTCACGCCGGAATTCATCCCACGTGGAGGCGGACGTCATGGCAGACAACAACGTTGGATCAGACGGATCGTCTTTGTTCTTCTGCATCAACCGGGTGCTGGACCCCGGGCAGGTACCCAACTAAGTGCACCAACACTTCACGAGATAGCACTATCTACAACACTTTGAGTGGGCCTTGACATTGGGAGGAAAGGACATCAGGGTATTGGTGCCTGGCACCCAATGTACTTTGGGTACACTCACTGGTGGTATCAAGTTGGGGCCTATATAACTGTGTGGTACAGGGTATGGGGTCTGCGTTCAGTAAAGGTTGTTGTTATATACCTGTCTGTGTGTGTATCATTATTATTGTTCCTGTAAAGAGTCTATCCCACCACGTTGGGAACCATTACAGGTTGAGGCGCTGCATCAAGACGAACCAGAATCACCCCAGGTTCCGAGTGGCGGAGGCTCAGGCCTTCTGGTTGCCAACAGGTAATAGCAGCATTGTTAGTTCCTTCCTGGGTACGGGGGTAGAAGGGCTACATTTGGAGGTGCTGATGAGATTTCAGACCTGGGGTGCCCTATTCAGCAGTCTAAAATTGCCTAAATCCAAGCAGAACATCATGTTCTCTCCATCCAAGCAGTAATTCCGCGCCTGGGCCCAGGAGCTTAACGAGTCTCCTCGCCACATGGTGGGAGACATGCCATTTGACACCACCCCTCAAGAAGTCCTGAACAGACTAGAGCCCCGTCCTTGGTTTCGCCAATGTCCGACAGATAGGTCAGAAGTGAGACCCCACTTTCTGCTGGCATATCCTCATCATGGCCACCCGATTACATTAAAATCAATATGGTTATTGAGTGGTAGCTTCCTTCCTACGCGTTTCGTAGCGCAGATAGCTACTTCATCAGGGAATAAAGTTAATGTACTAACGTTCAGAGTATATACCACTCGATATCCTGTGATTGGCTGAGAGTTGATAACACACCAGCCAATCACTACAGACTAGGTTAAATGACATACAGCTACACAATCAATCAGCTCATCACTGCTATCATGATTAGCTTTAACATAAACATTCAAAGTGAATTGATAGTGTTTACAATAACAGATGTATAAAGCATATAATAGCTATGGATCCATGAAGATACTAAAAAATAGAAACACAGGATTAGTGGCAGCATCTCCAAACATAGAGATAAAGTGTTTAACTAAATGGAAAACACACATCAGTAAATGGACCATATATCTACATCTTCATTTAACCCCTTAGGGTAATGAGACTCCAACTGGTAAATCCAGAAGGTTTCCTGAACAGAGAGACTTTTAATTCTATCTCCTCCCCTCCTTCCCAGGGGAACAATTTTAATGCCTTTAAATCTAAGAGTGGACGGATCTTTATTATGATGCATTAAGAAATGCCGAGACAAACAATGTTTTTCATACCCATGTTTGATATTCCTAATGTGCTCTTGGATCCGCACTTTTAAACATCTCTTAGTGCGGCCCACATACTGAATTTTACAAGCACATTCTATAAGGTATATTTCATGGGTAAATTACAATTTATGATATCCTCAATTTTAAACTCCTCATTTGTTACAGCCGATTTAAAAGTTTTTCTATCACTATGCAGAATACCTTTTTTCTATCACTTGCCGAAACGACATAAGTCATTGAATAACCCTCCAGGTCGACCGATAATTTCGGGTATTCAGTCACTTACAGCAAACCTTTCACAATATGTAGATTTTTTTCTACAAGACTACGTGGTAGCCCTGCACTCTTATCTTAAAGATACCTCATCAGTACTCCAGACCTTTGCCAATTTTGAATGGAAAAAGTCATACAGGTGGTTAACCTGTGACGTGCAAGCCTTATACACTAATATTCCACATGACAAAGGCCTATTAGCAGTAAGATCCTTTTTGGAGGATGATTGTTTATTCCATCCCCTTAATGTAGAATTCATCTTGAGGTCAATTGAATTCATATTGACCCATAAATATTTCATGTTTCTTTCCCAGTTCTTCCTGCAGGTTTGCGGGACAGCAATGGGGACACGTTTTGCCCCCAGTTTTGCAAACCTGTATATGGGGAACTGGGAGAGACAGAAAATCTGGACCAACAACCCATTCAGTCAAAGCGTCATCATTTGGCGGTACTTTATTGACGACATTCTTTGCGTTTGGGATGGTGATGAGGCAGACATGGAAGAATTTGTCAAATATCTTAATGACAATGACATGAATTTAATTTTTAGCCACGCTTCCGATGCCAGTTCCATGAATTTTTTGGATCTCAATTTAACTGCTACTGTAAATGGAAAAGTACATACTAAAGTTTTCTTTAAGGAGGTTGATTCTAATAATTTACTTATGGCCTCAAGTAACCTCAAGTGATCGTGGATTTCTAACATTCCGAGGGGCCAATTTGTTAGAATCAAGAGAAACTGTAGTACCCCTTAGGAATTTGAGGAGCAGGCTAACCAATTATACCTTAAATTTATTGAAAGGGGATACCCGGAACATGGTCTGTTACTGGATTTAGATAAAGTTAGAAATATGAATAGAGAAGGTATGATTGTACCCAGAGCCAAAAAAGAAAAATCAGGTTTCACTGGGCAATTAGAAGTACCATTCATTACCACATTTAATTCAGTTAATAGACAAATAGAGGAGATCTTTAAAAGACATTGGGCAATTCTATGTAACGATACGGTCCTTAGTGATCATATTCCCAAGAAGCCCACATTCATCTATAGAAGAGCAAAGAATTAAAAAATTCATTGGCCCGAGCGATATTAATCCAATAAATAATAATAAAGATAGGCTCTGGTTAAATTAACCAATTGGGAACTTTACATGAGGGAATTGCTCTGTGTGTAAATATCTGCACAGTGATAGAAAAACTTTTAAATCGGCTGTAACAAATCAGGAGTTTAAAATTGAGGATTTCATAAATTGTAATTCAACCCATGTAATATACCTTATAGAATGTGCTTGTAAAATTCAGTAGGAGGGCCGCACTAAGAGGTGTTTAAAAGTGCGGATCAAAGAGCACATTAGGAATATCAAACATAGGTATGAAAAACATAGTCTGTCTCGGCATTTCTTAATGCATCATAATAAAGATCCGTCCACTCTTAGGGGGTCATGCACTAAGCTCCGTTAAGTCGTTTTAGAGCGCAAAGTGCTCTTAGAACATGATGTTGCGCTGAACAGGATGCATTAAGCCACGCAAACAGGCACTTTGCGCTCTAAAACTGACTTTTTTCAGGAAATTTTTCTAAGTCCAACTTTGCTCATTCGTTACCCTGTTTGCGTGAAATTCTGCCCTTAAGCGGGATGCACTAAGCAACGCAACCTTAGTGTACGCAAAAGTTGCGTTCAACAGAACACGTCAACTCAAGGTAGCCACAAAAAAAGCTGGACGTAGAAACATTTCTTGCTTTACATTTTTGCATGTGCAAAACCTATACAACAGGCCGGCAGGTGACCCCGGCTCACCAAGTGGAGGTCCCCATGGGAGTGCGGGGGTCCCCACGGGAGTCTGGGGGTACCCCGCGGCTGTCTCGGGGTCCCTGCGGGAGTCCCGGGGTACCCGCGGGCCTGCGGTACCAATGTTGCACCTAAAAAAATAATAAACAATATTTATAACTAAATACACCCCCCTAACACATACAATACAGTAATGGGCAAAATTACTATTATCCACATATGGATAATAATGCATTTGCCCATTTTAAATACATATCTTTCAATAAATACAGTAAATACATATTATACTTACCTTTTCCAGGCACCCACGATGAAGGCCATCTTCATCCTCATCTTCATACTGCCCATGTCCCTCCGGTGCTGCAAAACATACAGTACACAAGAAAAAAAATAGCCCCTAACCCCTTAATCACCTTAGCGGTCATTAATCGCTACAGTCATTAAGGGGTTAACCCACCCTCACCCACTAACCCAGGCGGGAGGCCTACAGTAAATACCCTCCCCCACTACCCATCTCGTGAGGCCTAACCACCCTCACCCACTAACCCACTAACCCAGACGGGAGGCCTACCCACATACCCTTGGGGCCAATACCCCCATCCCCCACCCCCAGTACCCACAAGAAAAACAATACACAGCCCCACAATAAACATCATTATATTTATTCTATACATAACCCACCACCTGTGCCCCCCATAAATACATGATTTATTATTTTACATACAGGGTTAATACCCCAGGCCCACGGGAGTCCCCGTGGGCCTGACGGGTCACCTCACAGACCTACAGTAGCCCAGCACCATGTTTCAAAGAGGGTCTGGAGGCCTGCGGGTGGTCCCCGCCAGGCATCATGGTCCACCAGGTGGTCTCCGCGGGTCACCATGCCCCCCCCGCCCCCAACACATACAGTACAATAATGTGCAAAATAACTATTATCCAGATATGGATAATAGATTATTTGGCCATTATGAAACACATAAAACATGCATAAATCAAAACATGAATTCTTAATCTTAAAATCACCACATTGCATGTTACAATTAATCCAGCAGCACTTGTAAAAATAAACCAACAAACCAGCAGCTACACAAATGTATATGAAATGTCACACAATTGCATTGAGTGTGTACATGATGCAATTAATCTGTGCATCATGTAACACTATGCAAAATATATGTAAAAATAAAATACACTATGAACAATGTCCCCTAACCCCCAATGCCATCATGAAAATCAAATAGAAACTAAGCAAAATAAATACATTTACCATCAATCAATTAATCAATTTCCTAAAACAATTACAATACAATACAAATCAATTATACAATTCCCTATTCAATTCCTAAAGCCAAACCATTGCCAAAAGAATTGTACAAGGTTAAGAACGCTAGCAGGGGGAAAAAAAACAACCCGTACACGTGGCTATTTTGAGCACGTACGTTAAAAAATGGGCTCAAGGCCTTAGTGAATTGCGTCCACTGCCTCACTTTTTAACGGACGTGCTTTTTTGGAACATCAGAACGCAAACCCATTGAGCTTAGTGCATAGCCCCCTTAGATTTAAAGGCATTAAAATTGTTCCCCTGGGAAGGAGGGGAGGAGATAGAATTAAAAGTCTCTCTGTTCAGGAAACCTTCTGCATTTACCAGTTGGTGTCTCATTACCCTAAGGGGTTAAATGAAGATGTAGATATATGGTCCATTTAGTTAAACACTTTGGGATCGATTCACTAAGCTCCGTTAATTGGCTTTAAGAGCGCAAAGTACCCTTTAAGACCGATAAGGCTGCAGTGAGATTCACTATGCAGTGATAACTGCGCTTTATCGCTCTTAAAATGGCTTTTTTCAGCCCTCGGCGCAAAATGCGCATGATCAGGCTATTGCGCTGCTTTTTTCCAGTACAGGAGATTCACTAAGCAGCGCTTAGTGAATCGGCCTTAAAAAACGCGCCTAACAAACGCGCCAGCTACAAGCAGGCGCAAAAGGAGCTGGACTTAGAAAATATTTCTTTGTTTACCTTTATGCAGGCCCGTGTATGTCCCCGGCTGACCCCGTAGGGGTCCCCGGGTGATCCCCACAGGACTACGTGGGTCCCCGGGGGTCTCCGGGGTCTGCGGGTGTCTGGGGGTGTCCGGGGGGGGGTGTCCGGGGGTGTCTGCGGCCATCCGCGGGCCTGCGGTACCAGTGGTGTGCCCCCAAAAAATAAACAATACTATAAAAAAATACCCCCGCCCCCTAACACATACACTACAGTAATGGTCAAAATTACTATTATTCACATATGGATAATAATGCATTTGCCCATTAAATATACATTAATCACAATAAATACAATAAAAACATTTTGTACTCACCCTTGTCCGGCACCCATGATGAAGGCCATCCTCATCTTCCTCACCGTCCATACACTCGGGTGCTGAAAAATATACACAAGAAGAAAAAGAGCCAAACTAATGTCCCCTAACCTCTTAATGACCTTAGCGGTTATTAACCGCTACAGTCATTAAGGGGTTAAGCCACCCTGACCCGATACCCACCCTTCACTCATTTATGTGTACAGTGGGTTCATCATGTATGTATGTATGTATGTATGTATGTATGTATGTATGTATATATATAGCAGAAATAGCCTTGTTAGTCCAGTTGCGATATAAATAAATGAGTTCTTCAGTATTAGGTGATACATTTTTTATTGGACTAACAATTTATGTCATAGGACAAGCTTTCGAGAGTTATCCTCTCTTCTTCAGGTCAGCAATACTGATATACAAAGGATTCAATGGCTAAAACAGTGTAGAGAAAAAAAAATAACAGATATGTACTGTAGATAAGGTAGGGTGTTAAAAGTGTTTGAAGCCAGGGGACAGTGACAAGGAAAGGTGGGGAGGGGGAGGGATTCTGGGGGGGGAGAGAAAGTGTGGATAAGAATGGAGGCAACACAGGAAAAAGGAAACCAAAAGCGTACCAGCACAAACGGAGCAGGAAGGACCCAAAACAGAAAATTATTAAAAGGGCACTTTAATGTGACAAAAGACCCATCCAACACGTTTCGAATGTCACAGCGTTCTTTTTCAAGGACAAAACACAATGTAATAACATCCATTATATACCCTCTTACCTGTGGGCCGTTTCGCGCCAAAAAACGGAACCTGATGACATCATGACGCTACGCGCGTCATCGCGCATGCGCAGAGCGACTCAGTGCCGATCTAAGGGCAAAAGGAAGTCCCACAGGCAGTGTGGCCATCTTGGATAAGGGCAAGTCATAGAAAATCCCTGCCCCACTAATACAATACATCCCTACAACGCATACATACAGTGCTACTCACTGGGCATGCGCATTGCGACGAGATAAACATCAACAAAGCTAAAATACAAATGCTAAGGAATACAGAAAATAGAAAAAGGAAAAAACACTCTATAATGAGAAAAATTGAAAAAAACATATTAATTTACAACTTATACTGACACATAAGGGAAGAATAAGAAATATAGAAAACATATAAACATAATTTGGAAAATAATTTAAAACAACCAAATACAGTAACTTAAAAAAATATATATTAAAACATAAATACTGCATAACACAGATTGTAAATCTAAATCCTAGGAACCAGGGAAATACAACAAATATCATATATAAAGCACATTGTATAGGGTATTATCAACACAATACATCAAAGAACCAAGTTTATAGTAAACTTTGTAAAACTTTATAAGATTCAAAGGGCTAATTTGATCAATCCTTATTCGCTGAATGTGATTGACCTAAAGTGCAATCTATTGTTTAAAAATTGTCAAACATTACAAGAAATGGGTTAACTGCCAGTCAATATTCAGACCCATAGGGAAGCGTGTTTGGAGAATAAAAATCCAATATGCCTCCCTACGGTTCAGAAGGTTGACATGATCACCTCCTCTAGATTTACAATTAACTGATTCAATTCCCAGGAAGGAAAAATTGCTTGTTCCTCCCTGACCACATTCCGTGAAATGTTTGGAAACCGGATGATTGGTGTCTTTCAATCTTATGAGCCTCAAGTGCTCTAACATCCTGACCTTAAGGGCTCTAGTCGTTCTCCCCACATACCTATTGCCACAACCACATGTTATGAGATAAACAACAAATTGACTTTTACAATTTATAAAACTGTTGATCTTATATTCCTTATTCTTTAATTTATTCACATCATGTGGCTGTGGCAAGGCATACTGTAGAAAACTTTTTGCCGGCTTCATGTGTTTGCATACACTACAAGAGCCACATTTAAAGGAACCCCTGGTGATAAAGGGTCTTGTAGACCCAGAAGTATTAAGTTCACTTGGTGAGACATAAGATCCAATTGTTCTCGTACTACGGTACACAAAAGTAGGACCAGGTTCAACATATTTTTTAAGGACAGGGTCCATGGATAGGACATTCCAATTGTTTTGAGATTATGGAGTTAATCTTTCCACTTTGTTTATTAAACTGTGAAATAAAAAGAGGACATTTATTTTTAGACTTTACCAATCCATGTGTACCCTGTTTATTGACAATCGTCTCATTAGTATTGACAAGGCAAGAATCCCCAATTGAATGTGCGGGCAACAATGATGCCCTCTCTGTTTGTACTGCATTATTGAAAGCAATTGCTATATGGGATTTAGGGTATCCCCTTTCCAAAAACCTCTTCGTAAGTTCCTCAGACTGAGAAAGGAAACCACTGAATGTGGAGCAGTTCCTTCTCAGTCTGAGGAACTATCCCTTGGGTATGGCTTTTATGATATGAGATGGATGGCAGCTGTCCGCCCTAAGAAATGTATTTGTGCTTGAATATATAATGAGTGCCACCCCATAAATAAGTTTGCAAAAGAAGGAGCAAAACTTGTGCCCATAGCAGTGCCAATTAATTGCAAATAAAACTTATTGTTAAATGTGAAGAAATTGTGCGTGAGTAAAAAATAAATAGCGTCCAAAATAAAAGCCGACTGAAAAATTGAAATTTCTGGTATCTCAATAAATTGGCGGACAGCTGCCATCCCATGATCATGTTGTATGACTGAATACAGAGAGGTAACATCAAGTGTTACCCACAAGTAATGATTGCCCCAATTAACATTTTTGATCTGATCAAGAAGATCACCAGAGTCCCGTATAAATGAGGGCAACTTCCTAACAAATGGCTTTATTTTTTACTCACGCACAATTTCTTCACATTTAACAATAAGTTTTATTTGCAATTAATTGGCACTGCTATGGGCACAAGTTTTGCTCCTTCTTTTGCAAACTTATTTATGGGGTGGCACTCTTTATATATTCAAGCACAAATTCTTTTCGTCACAATATTGTTTTTTATAAAAGGTTTGTGGATGACTTAATTATTATTTGGAAAGGGGATGTCACTACACTTCACGCTTTTGTATCTTATCTTAATGACAATATTTACAACTTGAATTTCTGGATCTACAATTATTTGTAGATATAGATAAAAAAAATCCAAACGGATGTATATAGGAAGTTAAACGCTAGAAATACATTTCTTAGGGCGGACAGCTGCCATCCATCTCATATCATAAAAGCCATACCCAAGGGACAGTTCCTCAGACTGAGAAGGAACTGCTCCACATTCAGTGATTTCCTTTCTCAGTCTAAGGAACTTACGAAGAGGTTTTTGGAAAGGGGATACCCTAAATACCATATAGCAATTGCTTTCAATAATGCAGTACAAACAGAGAGGGCATCATTGTTGCCCGCACATTCAATTGGGGATTCTCGCCTTGTCAATACTAATGAGACAATTGTAAATACCAGGGCACACATGGATTGGTAAAGTCTAAAAATAAATGTCGTCTTTTTATTTCACAGTTTAATAAACAAAGTGGAAAGATTAACTCCATAATCTCAAAACATTGGAATGTCCTATCCATGGACCCTGTCCTTAAAAAATATGTTGAACCTGGTCCTACTTTTGTGTACCGTAGAGCGAGAACAATTGGATCTTATGTCTCACCAAGTGAACTTAATACTTCTGTGTCTACAAGACCTTTTACCACCAGGGGTTCCTTTAAATGTGGCTCTTGTAGTATATGCAAACACATGAAGCCGGCAAAAAGTTTTCTACAGTATGCCTTGCCACAGCCACATGATGTGAATAAATTAAAGAATAAGGAATATAAGATCAACAGTTTTATAAATTGTAAAAGTCAATTTGTTGTTTATCTCATAGCATGTGGTTGTGGCAAGAGGTATGTGGGGCGAACGACTAGAGCCCTTAAGGTCAGGATGTTAGAGCACTTGAGGCTCATAAGATTGAAAGACACCAATCATCCGGTTTCCAAACATTTCACGGAATGTGTACAGGGAGGAACAAGCAATTTTTCCTTCCTGGGAATTGAATCAGTTAATTGTAAATCTAGAGGAGGTGATCATGTCAACCTTCTGAACCGTAGGGAGGCATATTGGATTTTTATTCTCCAAACACGCTTCCCTATGGGTCTGAATATTGACTGGCAGTTAACCCATTTCTTGTAATGTTTGACAATTTTTAAACAATCGATTGCACTTTAGGTCAATCACGTTCAGCGAATAAGGATTGATCAAATTAGCCCTTTGAATCTTATAAAGTTTTACAAAGTTTACTATAAACTTGGTTCTTTGATGTATTGTGTTGATAATACCCTATACAATGTGCTTTATATATGATATTTGTTGTATTTCCCTGGTTCCTAGGATTTAGATTTACAATCTGTGTTATGCAGTATTTATGTTTTAATATATATTTTTTTAAGTTATTTGGTTGTTTTAAATTATTTTCCAAATTATGTTTATATGTTTTCTATATTTCTTATTCTTCCCTTATGTGTCAGTATAAGTTGTAAATGAATATGTTTTTTTCAATTTTTCTCATTATAGAGTGTTTTTTCCTTTTTCTATTTTCTGCATTCCTTACCATTTGTATTTTAGCTTTGTTGATGTTTATCTCGTCGCAATGCGCATGCCCAGTGAGTAGCACTGTATGTATGCGTTGTAGGGATGTATTGTATTAGTGGGGCAGTGATTTTCTATGACTTGCCCTTATCCAAGATGGCCACACTGCCTGTGGGACTTCCTTTTGCCCTTAGATCGGCACTGAGTCACTCTGCGCATGCGCGATGACGCGCGTAGCGTCATGACGTCATCAGGTTCCGTTTTTTGGCGCGAAACGGCCCACTGTTAAGAGGGTATATAATGGATGTTATTACATTGTGTTTTATCCTTGAAAAAGAACGTTGTGACATTCGAAACGCGTTGGATGGGTCTTTTGTCACATTAAAGTGCCCTTTTAATCATTTTCTGTTTTGGGTCCTTCCTGCTCCGTTTGTGCTGGTGCGCTTTTGGTCTCCTTTTTCCTGTATTGCATATTTGTAGCTGCACAGCCTGCCTACCTACCAGGATGTGAGTATTGCTTATTTTCAGGGGAACCTGCCGATGAGACTGAGGGTGAGTGGGCTTGTACCATCTACTACCTGTCTTCAGGAGGATATTACCCATACTATTACACATTTAGTACTATGTTATTTATTAGGACCCTGGTTTAGTGGTTTGGCTTATTTTTGTTCAGTACACCTGCATTTGAGCGCTTCAGCTATTTTCTACATAAGAATGGAGGCAAGCAGGATAATTACAAACAATTTTGATAAGGTGCGAGAAAACCCATGTCCGCATTAAGTCCTTTGGTTTTGGTGTCAAAGGGGGCTATGCACTAAGCAGTGATAAGTCGTTTTAAGAGCGCAAAGTGCTCTTAGAACGTGAAGTTCCGCCGAGCGCTATTCACTAAGCCGCGCAAACAGGCACTTTGCGCTCTAAAACTTACTTTTTCCTGGAAATGTTTAAAAGTACAACTTTGCTCATACGATGAGCTGTTTGCGCTGAATCCTGCCCTTCTGCGGGATTCACTAAGCAATGCAAACTTATCGTACGTGAAAGTTGCGCTTAATAAAGCTTACCAGCTAAAGGCAGGTGATAAAAAAAGCAGGACTTAGAAAAAAATATTTGTTTACCTTTTTGCAGGCGCAAAACCCATACAACAGGCCGGCGGGTGTCCCCGGCTGACCCCGCGGGGGTCCCCGAGGGAGGCCGGGGGTCGCTAGGGTTTCCCAGGCTGACCCCGCGGCTGTCCCGGGGTCCCGCAGGAGTCCTGGGGTACCCACGGGCCTGCGGTACCAATGTTGTGCCTACAAAAATACGAAACATTATTTCTAACTAAATACACCCCCCTAACACATACAGTACAATAATGTGCAAAATAACTATTATCCAGATATGGATAATAGATTATTTGCCTATTATTAAACACTGCATTCGCATACCTAAATAAAGTAAATAAAAACAGTAGCCAGCTAATCCAATGAATACAAGCAGTAACAACATCAACAATGAATTAATTAAACCATTAACCAATGAAACCAATTAATTCCTAAACCAACTCAAAATGAATAGTAACACTAACCAATCAAACCAATGAATTACTACAACATTAATGAATGTAAACATTAAAAGACAAAGAAATAAATTCAAACAATATCTGAAATAACCATAAAATGCATTAGCTAACATAATACAACATTAACTACAAACGAACACCAATCGCAAACATTTTATTACCATTAAGCAGGAAAAAAACAAACAATCACATCCACATAAGAAATTGAAATTAAAAAAACCAACAGCAATACCAAGCCACAAATGCCCCCCAAATATTGTCATAATAATGTATTAATCTGTACCCTAAAGTGTTACAGATTCATATATTATCAGTCAATGTGCCTCCCCAAAAAATCAAAAAACACATCCAATGAAGAAACATGCAAAAAGAGACATTTACAAACACTCAATATATTACTTTCCATTAGAAGCGGTGGCCCTCCGACTCCCGGGGTAACAGGAAGCTCACGTACCTTGAATACCTCCAACAGCATCATGTGCCATCCGCCATGAAGATCCGGATCAGGTACCCAAATCTTCTTTTTTCTTTTTTTAATCACCTTCTTCTAACTTCATCTGTCACCATTTCTTGATCTTCTTTATCTTCTATCTTCATCTGTCAATCCAAAAAACCCCATGGTAAATCCCAACCGATGTTGTCTCGTCGTCTTCTTGGCTCAAATGAGGCGTTGCGGCCTTAAATAGGGCTTGTAACGTCACATTTAGCCTCAAAAAGGTTAACAGCCACCTGATTGGCTGTTCAAACCATGTTCTGACCAAGATGGCCAGCGTCACATGGTATTTCAGCCAATCAGATCGTGGGAACCAATTCCACACTCTGATTGGCTGAAATACCATGTGACACCAGCCATCTTGGATTTAGTGAAGTCATCTTAAAGGCAAATGAAGCACAGCCATTCTGATTGGCTGGCATCATTCCCTTTAAGTGACGTCATGTAAAAAAAAAATTAAAGTCCGAACATGGTTTGAACAGCCAATCAGGTGGCTGTTTAGCATTTTGAGGCTAAATGTGATTTCACAAGCCCTATTTAAGGCCGTGACGCCTCATTTGAGCCCAAGAAGACGACGAGACAACATCGGTTGGAATTTACCATGGTTTTTTTGGATTGACAGATGAAGATAGAAGATAAAGAAGATCAAGAAATGGTGACAGATGAAGATAAAAGAAGGTGATTAAAGAAAGAAAAAAGAAGATTTGGGTGCCTGATCCGGATCTTCATGGCGGATGGCACATGATGCTGTTGGAGGTATTCAAGGTACGTGAGCTTCCTGTTACCCCGGGAGTCGGAGGGCCACCGCTTCTAATGGAAAGTAATATATTGAATGTTTGTAAATGTCTCTTTTTGCATGTTTCTTCATTGGATGTGTTTTTTGATTTTTGGGGGGAGGCACATTGACTGATAATATATGAATCTGTAACACTTTAGGGTACAGATTAATACATTATTATGACAATATTTGGGGGGCATTTGTGGCTTGGTATTGCTGTTGGTTTTTTTAATTTCAATTTCTTATGTGGATGTGATTGTTTTTTTTTTTCCTGCTAATGGTAATAAAATGTTTGCGATTGGTGTTCGTTTGTAGTTAATGTTGTATTATGTTAGCTAATGCGTTTTATGGTTATTTCAGATATTGTTTGAATTTATTTCTTTGTCTTTTAATGTTTACATTCATTAATGTTGTAGTAATTCATTGGTTTGATTGGTTAGTGTTACTATTCATTTTGAGTTGGTTTAGGAATTAATTGGTTTCATTGGTTAATGGTTTAATTAATTCATTGTTGATGTTGTTACTGCTTGAATTCATTGGATTAGCTGGCTACTGTTTTTATTTACTTTATTTAGGTATGCTAATGCAGTGTTTAATAATGGGCAAATAATCTATTATCCATATCTGGATAATAGTAATTTTGCACATTATTGTACTGTATGTGTTAGGGCGGAGGGGGGGGTCGTGTATTGATGTTTGTTAAATCTTTTTTTAATATACTGTACATGTGTTTCATAGTGTAGATGTGCAGGGGGTCTCCGGAGCTGAACCGCATTGGTTTCAGGTCCGAGGACCCCCTACTTCAGGAGATACAGGCCCCGTTATGGGGTGCCGGTATCCCCTGCACTTTCAAGCATCCGCGTCACGTGACCGGGACATTGAAATTCTGCAGGGGATACCGGCACCCCATAACGGGGCCTGTATCTCCTGAAGTAGGGTGTCCTCGGACCTGAAACCAATGCTGTTCAGCTCCGGAGACCCCCTGCTCATGTACACTATTATTCAAATGTAGTTATTTAGTGTACGATCGCCTGTAACAGCCTTGCATGGAGATGGCAAATCTCCATGCAAATGTTACATGCAGCTTTTTTTTCTATCAGCTAGCATACGTGAAGTTTAAGAACGCTAGCAGGGGGAAAAAAAGCAACACGTACACTGTGGGTGTTTTGAGCACGTTCGTTAGAAAATGTGCTCAAGGCCTTAGTGAATCGCGTCTCCGCCCTCACTTTTTAACGGACGTGCTTTTTTTGAACATCCGGACGCAAAAGCATTGAGCTTAGTGCATAGCCCCCAAAGAGTCTTATCATTCTAAGTTCAAATGTTTTCCGTTCTTGGGTGCCTTTAAACATTCCATTGACTATTTTGACTTTTAAATCATTTATGGAATGATCTGGTTGTGAGAAGTGATGTCCCACAGGTGAGCAGTATATTCCTTCTTCGTGATGGAGTATAGAGTGTCTGTGCATATTCATTCTTCCTTGTAGTTTTTGGCTGGTTTCCCCAATGTAGCAACCATGGTCACATCTGTTGCACTGAATCATATACACTATATTCCTGGATGTGCAGCTGTATGATCCTTTGACTTGTTTTCATGTTTTTTGTAATTGGAATTTGCTGCTTTGTGTCCAAATGTGTTTTTAATGTACATGTTATTTTTTCGAAGGTTATTTTAAAGGCTGGTTGCAATAGATTATTTATTTGGCTGATTTTTGGAAGTTAGATTTAGTCACATGGTGGTTACTTTGACATAGATTATTTTTGTGAATGGTTTGTTTTTAGGATTTCAACTGTGTAATTGATTTTGATTGTAATTGACTTGACATTGGATTAATTAATTGATGGTAATTTAATTCTATTGATTTGCTTTGTTTGTATTTAATGATTGGTTTGTACAGTTTCTTATTTGGAATAGTTTATTTGATTTTGACCATTGCTTGGCAAAGTATACATGATGCACAGATTAATTGTATCATGTACACATTGTCAAATTGAGTGTTTTTATTAGCATTTCTTAGTTATTGATTTGGCTTGGTGCTGTTTGATATTTGGACATATTTGTATTTCGGCATGTATATCCTTAACCATTTATTTGCATATTGGTTAATCATGCATATACAGTAGATATATATATATTATAATATATATATTATAATATATAATATATATATATATATATATATATATATATATATACATATATATATATATACATATATGATGAACCCACTGTACACATAAATGGGTGAAGGGTGGGTATCGGGTCAGGGTGGCTTAACCCCTTAATGACTGTAGCGGTTAATAACCGCTAAGGTCATTAAGGGGTTAGGGGACATTAGTTTGGCTCTTTTTCTTCTTGTGTATATTTTTCAGCACCCGAGTGTATGGACGGTGAGGAAGATGAGGATGGCCTGCATCGTGGGTGCCGGACAAGGGTGAGTACAAAATGTTTTTATTGTATTTATTGTGATTAATGTATATTTAATGGGCAAATGCATTATTATCCATATGTGGATAATAGTAATTTTGCCCATTACTGTAGTGTGTATATGTTAGGGGGCGGGGGGATGTGTGTTGTATATAACAATGTTTATTGGGGGCAATTGTCCCCAATAAACATGCTATTATGCCTTAACCCCTTCATTGCCTTAGCGGATAGCCGCTAAGGTAATGAAGCTGTTTTAAGGTATTTTTATTAATAGTGTGCGGGAGCAGGGGGTCCCCTTAGTTTAACCGCATTGATTTATTTGTGACTCAGGGACCCCCTGCTTCCTGGGTTACAGGCCCCAGTAAGGGGCATCGGATGCCAGTGTCGCCACCATCTTTATAGATCCCACGTCGCGTCTTGGATGCTATAAAGATGGCGCTGACACTGGCACTGATGCCCCATACCGGGGCCTGTAACTCGGGAAGCAGGGGGTCCCTGAGCCATTAATCAATGCGGTTCAGCTCAGGGTCCCCCTGCTCCCGCACACTATTATTAAAATATACTTTAATGCAGCTTCATTACCATAGCGGCTATCCGCTATGGTAATGAATTATTATTTATTAGTATTGGTGTTTTAATACTAGTGTAGATGTGCAGTGGGTCTCCTGAGCTGAACCGCATTAGTTTCAGGTCCGGAGACCCCCTACTTCAGGAGATATAGGCCCCGTTATGGGGTGCCGGTATCCCCTGCACTTGAAAAGCTCCCGCGTCACGTGCCCGGGACATTTACATTCTGCAGGGGATACCGGCACCCCATAACGGGGCTTATATCTCCTGAAGTAGGGGGTCCCCGAGGCTGAAACCAATGCGGTTCAGCTCAGGAGACCCCCTGCTCATGTACACTAGTATTAAAAATCATATTTTTACAGCACGATCGTCTGTAAGAGCCGTGCATTGAGACGCAGCGTCTCCATGCAGTTCTTACAAGCTGCTTTGTTTATAATAGTTATCGTGCTATCTAACTTTAAGCACGATATCAGGGGGGATGAAGGTGCTCGCGCGATAAATCCCTTTTGGGCAAGGCAGGCCGAAAACGCGAAAAACAGCCTTAGTGAATAGCGCTTTTGGCTTCACCCTTTTTCGTCCGAGCGATGTAACCCATTTCAGCAGTAATTAATGGAGCTTAGTGAATCGGACCCTTTATCTCTATGTTTGGAAATGCTGCCACTAATTCTGTGTTTCTATTTTTTAGTATATTCATGGATCCATAGTTATTATATGCTTTATACATCTGTTATTGTAAACGCTATCAATTCACTTTGAATGTTTATGTTAAAGCTAATCATGATAGCAGTGATGAGCTGATTGATTGTGTAGCTGTATGTCATTTAACCTAGTCTGTAGTAATTGGCTGAGTTGATAACACACCAGCCAATCACAGGATATCGAGTAGTATATACTCTGAACGTTAGTATATTAACTTTATTCCTTGATGAATTAGCTTTCTGCGCTACGAAACGCGTACCACTCAATAACCATATTGCTTTTAATGTAATCGTTAGTATTACTCTATGATATCGTGTTGAATTATCTTCTTCGTCGATGCCCGTATTGTGACGTCATTACCATCCGACCGCACGCATTGTGGTGCCGCGAGTCTGACGTCAGACGCTGATCCTCGAGGTTGGAATTGCCACTACTCAATACTGGACATTTATATCTGGACTCTGGGGACTTAACTAAACACTTTTTGGAGCGCTATTATCAGCTGGATGGTGGCTATTAACCCACCATGGTCCTAGATGGATGACATGAGGATAAGCTACCTGACGACTTCGTTCCTGTGTGGTCATATTCCAGTTCCCTACGAGTGGTAACAGCTACATGGTTGCTTTCTGTGCCTGTATTTTACTATTTTGATGTACGCAGAACCTTGAAACCTTTTAATATATAAACATTGTTTTTTACACCTTCACAATGAGCGTTGTGCGCTGTGTTTTGTTGTTTCTAGTTACCCAGGGTTCTGGGCTACCCTATGTACAGAAGCAGACGCTCCTTCATCCACTGATTGGTAATAGAGCTATATCAGTATTATCACTTTTTTTGTCACTAATATTGGGCAGTTGGTGGTCACTTCTAAGTATATTTATTCACAATTTATTGTTCACTTTAGTTGCGCACTTGTTTTTGTTATTTTGTTCTCCCTTCATTGCCTTCTTCATACTATATAGCTTAATCCCCAAAGGCCAATACCGTATGGAAACTGCCATTCAAGTAAGTGGTAGTGCCCCAACGGCTCGCTCACTTTTATATCTAACCGCCTAAGGTGCTTAGCCCCATAGAGGCCAATTGCGTTGCAATTTTCTGGAAACTCCCATTAATGTCAATAAAATGTTTGGTTCCACCTTGGTTTTTTTTTATTTTGGTGCTAGGATTAAAGCAAGGGGTCTCTGTAGGTAAAGCGTGTTAATTTCAGCTCTGTGGATACCTTGCTTCATGGGATACATACTGTGTCCTCCAGCATGAACAGTATTCAATCTTCCCATGTCAAGCATCCATTTAGTAAGCCGCAACGTCATCTGTCGATGGTCATTCTTTTCGGCCTTTCAGGTTGTCCCTTGAGATTTACTACGACAAGACATATTTTGAAGCAGGATCTTTTGTCACATCCTTCTCTACAAATCTCAGTGCATTTGGATGTGACTGATGGTGGTGATATTTTTATTTCGTCCTTCTCCTGGCCTTCCTTTCCACAGGGTTAGGAGCGCTGAGTTAGTTGACTTTAAAAGTTTTCCGGATCTAAAGCTGCTAGACTACATGCTTGTCATTATCACACTCTGTATATTTATAGTCTCCGAAGAGGTGACTTTGAAGGCGCAGCATTTGAAGCAAACTCCAAGTTTTCTGAATATGCGCTTCTCTATGGGCTTCATTCTAAACCAGATACACTTGTTATAAATAATATTATAATATAATTTATTATATTATTTTACTGATCCCTGGTTGGCTTGTCTATTCTTTTTATTTTACTATATAACATAGTGAGGGAGATACAGTTGCAATTGGAAAATGAATATGTAAAAGTGTCAGTGTAGGGGGCATGATTGGTGCGGACTATTGGATGCAGCTTGTGAATTTAACCAAGGTCACTGTGAGTTTATATTACATTAAGTGTTCATATAATTATCCTAAAAACTTGAATCCTGCAATTACATATCACGTATAAATATATTGTGTTATTTATAAAGAGCTAAGGATTTAAAAGATTTAATGGACATACTGTACTGTATATTCATATTTTATGTACATTTATGAAACAAAATAAATGTTGCTATTGGTTATACATTCTCTAAATATACAGAGAATACTCTCAAAGAATATTCTAAAATACATACTTACATTAGAATATAAAGAAAAATGTTTCTCAATAAATAATACACATATCTATCATGTGTCCCATTTATCATGTGTCTTATGACAGCTGCAAAACTTTCAGGATAAGGATAGTACTTATAAATTTACAGAGTTCCATGCTTAACTATTTAAAACCTCAGCAGATGATTATGTTTTCAGAAAATAAAGGAATTCATTGAAAGACTTTCCCTCACATCTTTTACTGGCATATGGATGTAAAAGAGAAAGCCACAAAGAAACATTGGAACGTTTCTTATACTCGGTGAAAGAAAATGTATTACCCTTGTTAAATTAGGAAAGTCAGACTTGGTTCATTGCAAACAATAGTTGTTAGTAAGCACGTCCAGTAAATAGAAAGCATTATACCTCGAGAAATTCTTACAAACGACAGATGCATTTTATTCTTCAAAATATCAACTGTGGCTTCTGCCACATTCGCACCCCCTAATAAAGATCCTGATGTAAGGACTGTTGGGCTTTTGGATCACAAGACACTGCTTTTTTCAATTACTTGTAATGTGCTGCTTGTTTTGTTGCTCCAGCCCTTGGGTTAGGGTAATATATACATTTATGCGATTGCTATGTAGCATGCACTTGCCAATGATTAATATAGGTGGGCCTATTTTGTATATATATTTAATAAAGAAGTCAGGGCACACAATAACAGTAATAATCTAAAACATTGGAGCGGGTGCTACTGCCAACAAACTATACTACTGTATGTAGGGTGAAGAAAGCAGGTGGTACAATAAATGGTACAATAAATGGTTCTATACTAGCTCTTAAAAAAGGCGCCATTGGGAAGCCAAACCGTTGAACTAGTAAAGACATATTTATTATACCGTTTGGTGTGCATGCTTTTTATATAATGTTTTTATATATATTTTTTTCAATTTGAGTGTCATTGCTAGCAATTTATATGAATTATTGTGTCATTAGATTCATATGCCCTGGAGTTAATAAGTTAGTTTTCCCTCCCCCCCTCCTTTCTCTCCCCCTCCCCCTCCCCCTCTCTGTTCCCCTCCCCCTCTGATAAACATGTAGCCTGACTACATGGGAAGGGGACAGCCGCGGACAGTCACGTGACTGCACTGTAATCTATTGATTGTAATTGCCCTGCCTGGGGTTTTGCATGGTCAATTCCCCAGACAACCCTTCCCCTCTCCCCCCCCCCCCAATAGCAGATAGTGTGCATGTGAGGGGAATCTACATGTATTACCAGGTGCTTTACCTGTCAGGCTAACAGGAGGCCTGAACCTCCGCCAATGAGAGCCTGGGGAGTATCCTCTGGAATGATAATCTCAGCGCCTCCACCTGTGTAGGGTTCTATGGGTAGAATGACCCATAACACAGGACCCATATATAATAAGCATTACACCAGGTTATATATAAAACAGTTTACTAGATGTAAATGATAACTCAGGACACATAACCACAACACCAATACATCACAATAGTGTCACCCCTGTAACATAAATTGTAACCCCACCCATTCAAGTGTGGAACAGCGCTGCCCACTAAGTTGAGATGAGGGTTGGTGCACTTGGTGTATGTTTGCAGGTACCTGCCGGGTGAGTCCACACACGGATGCGCAGATGAGCTGGACATGCGATCCCTTGATCCAGAAAGGTGATCCTCTGTCGTGATCAGCCTCTGCTTGGGGTGGCTCCTGCATGGAGTGATCCACCTTAGAATGTCTCTGCCTCTGACACTGCAGAGGATGATTCACCTTAACAACCGTGGTCAGGATATCCACGCTTCCTGGCTGGACCCTCACTTGTCTAGGTTCTACAGGACCCTGTTCCAATCCTAAGGGGATTCCCTGCAGCAACCACAAGCTAAGGTTAGTAGGGCCTAGCTGGGGCCTACGGGGGTTGTCTGGCCCAGTGCAGGAGCCACTTGCTCCCAGCACATACCCACCCTCCCCTGTCGGTGTCCCAGCTTCTACTGACTCTCTGACTCAGAACACAACAATGTATCTCTCCTCTCAGGGAATCCTGCAATAACTATGCATCATAACCCTGGCTGTGCTCAAAGCTGTGACCATTCAGCAAGCTTAAGCCTATAGGGAACCATGTTAAAAATGGTTTTGAAGCAAAAAGTGGCACTGTGTGCTCATTTGCATGTCATTTCCCAGAATCCCTTGCTGCAGTGGAAGTGCTGTGTGCTGGGTGATAATGGTGAAAGGCGGGGTTGCGGACCTGTCTAAGACATGCAAATGAGCATACAGTAATATTTCCATTGTGTGTGTGTGTGTGTGTGTGTGTGTGTGTGTGTGTGTGTGTGTGTGTGTGTGTGTGTGTGTGTGTGTGTGTGTGTGTGTGTCTGTGTGTCTGTGTCTGTGTGTGTGTGTGTGAAGGGGAGGGCTCAAGGTCTGTACCCATACCTGATAGGCTATACACAGGCCACGAGTCACCACCATACTTCTGTCACACAGAGAGGAGCATGAGGGGGGTCAAAAGCCCACAGAATGGCCTGTCACAGCCTAGACTACTAAGGGCTTACGTGACAGGGGGAAGAGACAGGCAGAGTTGAATAACCATGTTGCATATATACATATATATCAAAATCCTCAATGGAATGTTTAAACACACCCAAGGACGGAAAACATTTGAACTCAGAATGATAAGACTCTTTGACACTATAACCAAATGACTTAATGGGGATATGGGGTTTCTCACACCCTATCAAAATTGTTTGTAATTATCCTGCCTGCCTCTATTCTTATCCACACCTCCCCACCACCCCCCAGCATCCCTCTCCCCCTCCATACCATTTCTGGTCACCCTCCCCTGGCTTCAAACACTTTGACACCCTTTCTTATCTACAGTACATATCTGGGGTTTTTTTTTGGGGGGGGGGGGGTTCTACACTGTTCTAGCCATAGATTCCTTTGTATATCAGTATTGCAGACCTGAGGAAGAGAGGAGAACTCTCGAAAGCTTGTCCTATGACATAAATTGTTAGTCCAAATAAAAAAGGTATCACTTAATACTGAAGAACATACATACATACATACTGTACATACATATATATATATACAGTGGTCGACAAATCACCAAAAAATCTACTCGCCACCTAGTACCACATGTGTGCTGCTTGGGCCAATAGGAGCTCGCCACGATGTTAAATCCACTCGCCCGGGGCGTGCAAATGTATAGGTTTGTCAAACACTGTATATATATATATATATATATACTGCTGCGGCACAGTTTATTCGAGCATTTGCCCGTTCTGTGCCGCAGCAGTAGCCTGGCGCGCGCCCGAGTGTGACGGGCGCACGCCGAAGCAGCGGAAGAGCGCCCTCCGATCGGGGCGCTCTCCCTACCGCTGCCGGGTCCGCCGGGTCCCCCGGAACCCCCTGCCGCTGTCCCGCGATCGCGGGACACCAGGGCTCCCTCGGGGAGCCCCTGGACACGCGTGCAGGGGGCGCACGCTCCCGATGACGCGTGACCGCGCGTCTATGACGCGCGGCACGCCGAGGGGCGGCCACTAGCAAGCCGGGAGATTTCCCGGCTTGCGGTACCGACCACACTTCAATAAAGTGTGTCGGTAGTGTATATATATATAGCAACTGTAAATATTCCTGTATATTCATTTGCATGTCTTAGACAGGTCTGCAACCCTGTCTTTCACCATTATCACCCAGCAAACAGCACTTCCACTGCAGCAAGGGATTCTGGGAAATGACATGCAAATGAGCACACAGTGCCACCTTTTATCTCATGCTCACATTACATGAGCAACCCTTAGTCAATGCATGCTGCTTTAAACACAGCTTTTAAGCAAGGACTTGGGAGATGAAAAGTCAGTTAACCCACTCACAGACATGTTTCAACCTTGATGGGTATCATCAGTGTGAGGTTGGATATATATATATATATTGTGACAAACGGCTTACTCCGGGGCTCCGTCGTTTGTCCGGGACTGTTTAGAACACGGTCTTTTAGGGTAGGTTAAATGATGAGGCGTCACGTACTGTTCCTTTAAACAGGCTATGCCTGGTTTATTCAGTCCCAGGCACTGAGACTGCCACAGTGCATACAACAGAAAACAGATCAAAACAAAAGCTGCTCACCTGAGCGATAACTTAACTTAGATATCCCTGACTCAGGGTTGGAAGTGGCTTTTCCACTTCCAACATCAAAACATGGTACTTTTGCAGTCTTACACAAATGAACAGAAAGATTGAACCTGTTTGGGGAAGAGGCTTCTCCCCTCTGTAGTTCAGCAGCCTTCCAGCCTCCTGGCTCTTGTGGGGCGACCAGAGCAAACAGGAAATCAGTCTTTCATACCTGATTCCTAATTAGCATGACAGGTGACAGAAATCAGGCAGCAGACAAACTCTGGTCTGGATCTCTCATCCCTCAGTTCCAGCGCTTGCCAAACTGTGGGATGGAGTGTATGTATTATAAGGCTGCACTCCCAGGCCAAACAGGATAGAAACTGTCTAGTATCCTGGGAGCCCTATATACGGAATTTATTACCATCCCCTGGTTTCTGTCACATATCCTCCCCCCCAGCTCAGACCTCGAGGGATGAGCGACCATGGATATTAGGGAGTGCATCCTTGACAACCCGTCAGCATTGCCATGTTTGTGCCCTGACCTGTGTTCCACAGAAAATTTAAAGGGTTGTAGGCTTAGGAACCACCTGGTCACTCTAGCATTCTTTTCCCTGTTTTGACACATCCAGGTAAGGGGTGCATGATCTGTGACCAACCGGAATTTTCTCCCCAACAGGTAGTATTTGAGCGTCTCTACAGCCCACTTTATTGCGAGACACTCTTTCTCTACTATGGAGTAATTTTTCTCCTGGGGATTTAGTTTCCTACTTAAATAAAGGATGGGGTGCTCCTCACCTTGAGACTCCTGGGAGAGTACCGCCCCCAGCCCTACCTCAGATGCGTCGGTTTGGACTACGAACTCTTTGGAGAAGTCAGGTGTGACCAACACTGGTTGGGCACAGAGAGCTTCTTTCAGGCTTCTAAAGGCCTGTTCGGTTTCGGGGGACCACTTTACCATTAGCGGTCCTCTTGCTTTTGTGAGGTCAGTTAGTGGGGTTGCCTTAGTTGCAAAATTGGGAATAAACCTTCTATAGTACCCAATTAAGCCCAAAAAGGTCCTTACTTGTTTTTTTGTAACTGGCCTTGGCCAATTTTGTATCGCCTCCACTTTGAGTGTTTGGGGTTTGAGTAAACCTCTGCCAATAGAATATCCCAGATACTTGGCCTCCTCCAGACCAATAGTGCATTTAGCGGGGTTAGCAGTTAGTCCAGCAGACCGGACTGCGTCAAGCACAGCTTGGACCTTTGGAAGGTGGGATTGCCAATCTTCACTATGGATTACCACATCATCCAGGTAGGCGGCAGCATACCGAGCATGTGGTTTTAAAATTTTATCCATCATTCTTTGGAATGTGGCGGGAGCTCCATGTAAGCCAAAAGGCAACACCTTATACTGAAAGAGGCCGTCTGGGGTTGAGAAGGCTGTCTTTTCTTTTGCCCTTTCTGTGAGGGGAACCTGCCAGTACCCTTTTGTTAGGTCTAGGGTTGTGAGATATCGGGCTTTGCCCAGTCTCTCTACAAGTTCATCTACCCTGGGCATAGGATAAGTATCAAATTTTGACACCGCGTTTAGTTTCCGGTAGTCATTACAAAACCTTGTTGTACCATCTGGCTTTGGGACTAAGACTATAGGGCTGTTCCACCCACTTTGGGATTCCTCAATTACACCTAGTTTTAGCATTTTTTTAACCTCTAAACTTATAGCCTTTCTTTTGGCCTCTGGGATTCGGTACGGTTTAAGGTTAACTCGGACCCCCGGTTCAGAGACTAAGTCATGTTCAATTACGCTAGTTCTACCTGGCCGTATAGAGAAGATTTCTTTGTTTCTTTTCACTAAATTCTGAACCTCTCGTTTCTGATGAACGGACAGGGTTTCAGCTATGCTAACCTCTGGGTCAGTTTCTTGATTCTCTGACGGACCTGGGGGTACTAGGGTTAACAAGACTTCTCTATCTTTCCAGGGCTTGAGTAGGTTTATATGGTAAATTTGCTCAGGTTTCCTCCTACCTGGCTGTCTTACCTTATAATTTACTTCTCCCACTCTTTCCAAGACCTCATATGGCCCATGCCATTTAGCAAGGAATTTACTCTCCACGGTGGGAACCAGAACTAGTACCCTATCACCTGGAGAAAAAATTCTGACCCTAGCACCCTTATTATATGTATTCCTCTGTGCTTCTTGAGCTTTCTCCATGTGTTCCCTCACTATGGGTAGGACTGCAGCAATGCGGTCCTGCATCTGGGCAACATGCTCTATTACACTTCTGTAAGGGGTAACCTCGTGTTCCCAAGTCTCTTTGGCTATATCCAGTAAGCCCCTTGGGTGTCGGCCATACAATAGTTCAAACGGGGAGAAGCCTGTGGATGATTGGGGAACTTCCCTAATGGCAAATAACAGGTACGGTAACAAACAATCCCAGTTTTTCCCATCTTTATCAACCGCCCGCCGTAACATGCTCTTTAAGGTTTTATTGAACCTTTCCACTAAACCATCTGTTTGTGGATGATAGACTGAGGTTCTGAGATGCTTGATTTTTAGGAGTTTACATAGCTCTTTCGTTACTTGGGACATAAATGGTGTTCCCTGGTCAGATAGAATCTCTTTAGGAATCCCGACCCGGGAAAACAGAACTACTAACTCTTTTGCTATGTTTTTAGCTGAGGTGCTACGTAGGGGAACTGCCTCCGGATATCGGGTGGCATAATCTAATATTACCAATATATGCTGATGTCCCCTAGCAGACTTTATTAGGGGTCCTACTAGATCCATAGCAATCCGGTCAAATGGTACCTCTATTATGGGAAGGGGTACCAATGGGCTGCGGTACGCCTTGAACGGGGCGGTGATCTGACATTCTGGGCATGAGGAACAATAATTCGTAATTTCTGCCAGAACCCCAGGCCAATAGAAGCTTCGGAGAACCTTTTCTTTTGTCTTTTCCACCCCTAGGTGTCCCCCCAATGGATGACTATGTGCGAGGTGTAATACGACGTTACGGAATGTCCGTGGTACCAACAATTGTTTAGTTGTAACTGATTTCCTTTTATCAACCCGATATACTAGGTCGTTCTCTACCTCGAAGTAGGGGTAAGCAAGTGACCTATCTGGTTGGCCAGGAGTACTATTCTGGTCCCGTATATTTCCCCTTGCTACCGCTAATGTGGGGTCCTCCCACTGGGCCTTCTTAAAACTCCCAGGACTGACCTCTAGGTCAGCGAGGGTCTTATCCGGTTCTGGGGTGGTAAGTGTCTGCTCAACATCTTGATTTGGGGTATTCCCTACCAAAGTAGTGATGGGGAAGGGACTTTTACAGCACTCCTCCTTTTCCCCCTTCTTATTTGGGCCCTCGTCAACCTCCATTTCTGAAAAAGGGAAAGGATTTGTTTCTTCTAATACTTCGTTATGGTCCGCTATTGAACTCTGGGCGCTATTCTGAGCGGGGGACCACATTTTTAGAAAATGGGGAAAGTCGGTCCCTATTAACACATCATGTGCCAGTTTGGGTACAATACCCACCTTGAAATCTAAAGAACCAAACTCTGTTTCAAAAAAAACATCAACAGTGGAATATTCATGATTATCCCCATGTATACAACAAATTGCCACTCTTTGTGAACTGTTTCCCTGTTTCTTCTTAATGGGCAAGAGGTATTCGGACACTAGTGTGACCATGCTCCCAGAGTCAAGAAGTGCCCGAACCCTCTTACCATTAACCTTTACAAATGCCCACAGATGGTTATTCAAGGGGTCCTCTGGGCTAGGGCCCATACATTGGGACAACAGCGAATAAGGTTCCACGCTGTTGCATTGCATGGGCTCATAATTTAGTGGGCAGATTTTTGCTGTGTGGCCCCTCTCATGACAATTTACACATTTAGGTACATAGTCTGTGTCCCACTTAGAGCCTTTTCCCGGCTCCCCATGTTGGCTATTGCCCTTAGTGTGCGAACCACTGTTGCTGGTGCTGCGTGAAGGTGGTCGCCGCTCTTCAGCGCCCCTTAACCCCGGTACCCTTTTACCGTCTCTGGAAGAGTCCTGGAACCTCGGGTAGTGGGGTTGCTCCACGACTGTGGGTTGCGGGTGCTCTTCTGCTGCATTGTACCTTTCTACGAGGGCCACAAGCTCATCCGCATTGTGGGGGTCACTCCGACTGACCCAACGGCGTAAGGCAGAGGGAAGTTTCCTCAAGAACTGGTCCATGACCAACCGTTCCACGATGTGGCTGGCTGAGTTGATCTCGGGTTGTAGCCACTTCCGGGCGAGGTGGATGAGGTCATACATCTGGCTTCGGGTGGCTTTATCCATCGTGAAGGACCATGCGTGAAACCTTTGGGCGCGAACAGCCGTGGTTACGCCGAGGCGGGCGAGGATCTCGAACTTCAATTTTGCATAGACGTTAGCTTCGGCTGGCTCTAGATCAAAGTAAGCCTTCTGGGGTTCGCCGCTTAGGAAGGGTGCGATTAGACCAGCCCACTCAGCTTCTGGCCATCCCTCTCTCTGTGCCGTGCGTTCAAACGTGAGAAGATAGGCTTCCACATCATCCGAGGGTCCCATCTTCTGAAGGTAGTGGCTTGCCCTGGTCATTTTCGGAACTGGGGCTGCCGCTGCCAGTGGAAGGTTACTGATAGTCCCCCTCAGGATCTCGAGTTCCTGCTGTAAGCCCTGAGCGAACCGCTGTTGCTCCTCTCTCAGCAAGCGGTTTGTCTCTTGCTGGTTGGCATTCGCGTTTTGCAGGGCTTCATTCGTCTGTTGCTGGTTTGCATTCGCCTGTTGCTGGTTGGCATTCGCCTGTTGCTGGTTGGCATTAATCTCTTGCTGGGCTATTAGCAGCTGTTGATGGGCTGCATTCGTCTGCTGCTGGTTTGCATTAGTTTCTTGCTGGGCTATTAACAGCTGTTGCTGGGTTTCATTCGCGTCTTTCTGGGCAGCGACATTGCGTACCAGCGCACCCACCACGTCTTCCATCTTGTTTGCAGAGGATGAAAAAAACTTTTTTTTTTTTTTTTTCAAAGTTCTTCAACCCGCAGACCCCCTAGTGCTCTGCCCGCATTCTCCACCATATGTGACAAACGGCTTACTCCGGGGCTCCGTCGTTTGTCCGGGACTGTTTAGAACACGGTCTTTTAGGGTAGGTTAAATGATGAGGCGTCACGTACTGTTCCTTTAAACAGGCTATGCCTGGTTTATTCAGTCCCAGGCACTGAGACTGCCACAGTGCATACAACAGAAAACAGATCAAAACAAAAGCTGCTCACCTGAGCGATAACTTAACTTAGATATCCCTGACTCAGGGTTGGAAGTGGCTTTTCCACTTCCAACATCAAAACATGGTACTTTTGCAGTCTTACACAAATGAACAGAAAGATTGAACCTGTTTGGGGAAGAGGCTTCTCCCCTCTGTAGTTCAGCAGCCTTCCAGCCTCCTGGCTCTTGTGGGGCGACCAGAGCAAACAGGAAATCAGTCTTTCATACCTGATTCCTAATTAGCATGACAGGTGACAGAAATCAGGCAGCAGACAAACTCTGGTCTGGATCTCTCATCCCTCAGTTCCAGCGCTTGCCAAACTGTGGGATGGAGTGTATGTATTATAAGGCTGCACTCCCAGGCCAAACAGGATAGAAACTGTCTAGTATCCTGGGAGCCCTATATACGGAATTTATTACCATCCCCTGGTTTCTGTCACAATATATATATATATAAAAAAGATAAGAAAAAGCGCCTGATCTTCGTGTGATAACGTATATAACATTTAATAAAACATGGACAAGACGATTCAAAACTCACAAAAATCCAAAGGTAACAGGCATTGTACGAGTACAGTACAACTCATGCTCCAAGGCTGCTATGAACCTCCGCTGCTCCGCTTGTAATGCTACGGAATGACATCACACCTCTTTCCTGTTGGCGGTGTTACACACTACAGGATATTGATGGCTGGCGACTTGCCAAGCAGCCATGCGTTTTTTCCCCTGCTCGTGCTGAAACAAAAAAAAAAAAATCCCCCTACCCGATTGGACTATAGCGACTTGTTGGTCTGCTGAAGAGAAGCTTGTGGGGAGCGCAGGTGTCACCATATATATGCAAAGGAAAAATGAAAATAGTGTGGTATGTCTATACAGGTACAGCAATCAACACAGGAATCATGAATGGAAACTCACATTCTGCCTGTTGTAATACAGCATTTGAAACAGCAATAGATGCAGTGAATGGATTCAGCACTGTGCAGGGGGGTCTGGCTTGTGGACACTCCCTGATGTCAGCAGGACAACCCTCAATAGAATGAAAAAGACGACTCTAGTTCAACATTGTATGTTCACGTTTGATACAGTATATTGAAAATAGGCAATTGCTATTGCACTTACATGAGCAACTTGTGCTTAGACACATAAAAATCGATGCGCAGCATAGGTGTGTGTCATCCCCCTCACTCCCGAAGTTGCGTCGCGTCACTTCCGGTCCGGCCCGTCGCGTCACTTCCGGTTTCGTCGGCGATCGCAGAATGGATCAAAACGGGTTCTGGGGTATGCTGGGCACACGTCTGGACTGCTGCAAGGTTCACTCAACGCGTTTCGCTGGCGTGGCAGCTTCGTCAGGAGTCCGTCTGTTTTGCACTTGTTGGTCTGCTGCCAGGATTTTTTTTCTATGTGAGTCCGCGCTGTGACGGTGGCCCCTCCCTTTGGATCCTGCTGCAAGGAGCAAGGTAAGCCCTGTGCCTCCATTCCCATCCCTGCTTCTCTTTCCATGCCTTCATTCCCTTCCCTACCTCGCCTCAATTCTCTACCTCTCTTCCCTTCCATCTTGCCGTGCAAAGACACTCCCCCCCCCACTGGCGTGCGGCAACCCCCCTGCCGTGCGGAGGCCCCTGCTGCTGTATTGAGGCCTCCACAGCCGTACGGAGGCTCCCACTGCCGTGCGGCGACCTCCCCCTGCCGTGAGGAGGCTCCCATGCCGTGTTGAGTCCCCAACGGCCGTGCGGAGGAGCCGTGAGAGTGTGAGCTTTAGTGTGTGTGAGTGACAGTGTGTGAGTAACAGTGAGAGACAGTGTGTGACAGTGTCAGACCGTGGCAGTGTGAGAGTGTGTGACAGTAACAGTGCGAGACAGTGTGTGACAGTGTGAGACAGTGACAGTGTGTGAGAGTGTGAGACAGTAACAGTGAGTGGCAGTGAGTGACAGTTACATAGTTACATAGTTACATAGTAGATGAGGTTGAAAAAAGACATACGTCCATCAAGTTCAACCTATGCTAAATTTAAACAACAGATACTTTATCCTATATCTATACTTACTTATTGATCCAGAGGAAGGCAAACAAAAAACCCCATTAAGGGGAAAAATTAATTCCTTCCTGACTCCAAGAATTGGCAATCGGATTAATTCCTGGATCAACATCCTTCCCATGTATACTTATTTGGTATATCCCTGTATACCTTTCCCATCTGAAAAGATGTCCAACCTTTATTTGAACAAATCTATTGTATCTGCCATCACAGTCTCCATGGGTAATGAATTCCACATTTTAACTGCCCTTACTGCAAAGAACCCTTTCCTTTGTTGCTGGTGAAATTTCCTTTCCTCCAACCTTAAGGGATGGCCCCGAGTCCTTAGCCCGTGGGATGAATAGTTCTTTTGAAAGCTCCTTGTATTGTCCCCGAATATATTTGTATATAGTTATCATATCCCCTCTTAGACGCCTCTTTTTTAATGTAAATAAATCTAATTTAGCTAGCCTCTCCTCATAAGTTAGAATGTCCATCCCCTTTATTAATTTGGTGGCTCTTCTCTGCACTCTCTCTAGTTCCATAATGTCTTTTCTTAAGACTCAGTTAGTGAGTGTGAGAGGCAGTGTGAGGGACTGTGTGAGAGACTGTGTGAGACAGTTTGTGTGTGAATACAGGCACCCACCCACAGTGAGTCACCTACCCACCCAGTTTGTCATAGTCACCTAACCACCCGTGTCAGTCAGTCACCCAAGTGCCAACTGAAGCAATGTTGTAAAGACGAGTGGGCCAAAATTCCTCCACAACGATGTGAGAGACTGATAAAGTCAAACAGAAAATGATTACTTCATGTTATTGCTGCTAAAGGTGGTTCTACAAGCTATTGAATCATAAGGTAAACTTAGTTTTTCACACATGGCTTCTCCATTTTGGCATTATTTTTGTTAAATAAATCATGACACAGTGTAATATGTCATGTGTTGTTGGTCATCTGAGGTTGTGTTTACCTAATTTTAAGACCTGCTAAGGAACAGATGATTGTTATGTCCTGATATGTAAAACCATAGAATTCAAAGAGGGTGTACTTTTTTTTCACACAACTGTGTGTATGTATATATATATATATATATATATATATATATATATATATATATATATATATATACACACACACACACATATACATACACACACATACATATATATATATACATACACACTCTGTACGTTTTATAAATCTTATTGTTAGATATAATTAACTCTAGGGGTTTAAACAATACCTTGGAGAGGCATTATCTGTTCGTGAGGCAACAGAGAGATTATTTTGTCATAGTAGATAAAAACACTGCTTATGCAATTACTGTATTATCTTCCTATCTAATTACACTTTTACTCAATTATTAAGACATTTTGGCCAATAATTATTTTATCAGTCTCTCAAGCATTACAATTTTGACCCTGTTACATTTCAACTTCTATCACAGTTGATCCTCCTCCTTCTAACCCCAGATCCTGGCTAAATTCCCACACACGCATGCTGTATTCCTCCACTCGTTCCTCTGAATGCCTCTGGAGGAAATCTCATACTCTCGTATACTTCCTTCACTACAAATTTATGCTATCCTCTTTCAACTCTGCCCTCTCATAAGCTAAACAAGCCTACTTTTCTTCTCTAATCAACACGCAAAAGTCTAACCCAAGCAAACTCTTCTCTGTCTTTGACTCTCTACTCAAACCACCCTCAGCTGTCTCTTTTTCATCCATCTCAGCTCAGGATTTTGCTGACTATTTTAAGGAAAAGGTGGAATCCATACGCCAGAACATCCCCTTTGTTTCTTCCTCCCTTCCTACACCTCTTCCTAACTCTGCTCCTGCCTTCCTTGACTCTTTTTCCACTATCAGAGGAGGATGTGTCAATGTTGATCTCCTCTTCTCCCTCTACAACTTGCTCTCTTGACCCAATTCCCTCCCATCTCCTAAAACCTCTTGGTCCTACTATAATCCCTACGCTCACACAAATTTTTAACTCCTCCCTCTACTCTGGTACCTTTCCATCCTCCTTCAAACATGCAACAGTTATACCATTACTCAAAACAGCAAGCTTGACCCTACCTGTCTTTCTAACTGTCGACCTGTCTCCCTCCTGCCTTTTGCCTCTAAACACCTTGAACGTCTTGTATTCTCTCGCTTGCTCCATTTTCTCAACACCTTTTCTCTCCTAGACCCTCTACAATCTGGCTTCCGCACTGCTCACTCCACGGAAACAGCCCTCACTAAAATAACTAATGACCTCCATGCTGCCAAAGAAAGAGGTCATTAAACTCTGCTCATATTACTCGACCTCTCTGCAGCATTTGACACCATGGACCACCCTCTTCTCCTTCACATTCTCCATACTAAAGGTTTTACACCTTGTCGCTCTTGTTCAGCTTGCCATCACATGCAGGCCAGTGTGGAATTTTTTGACTCTAAATGACTTACAAGGTTTGTGTCATATTCTCTAGCCTGCTGTACCCATGCTTGGCCACCGGGACTGCTGCCACTCTCAATGTCTTGTTCTAGCCTGCAGTACCTAAACTTGTCCACCGGGATTGCTGCTGCTAAACTAAGGAACATTCCAGAACCTGATACCTGACACCTCTGCACCTGTGCTCCACCTCTCAGCCTGCCTATATAAACCTCCCTTTCCTGTTCCTCCTTGCCTGTTTACAGTATACTGGTTCCTTAGCTCCTGCAAGGTTCCTGTGTTTACTGCTGTGCTAGCTATTGCTATCATCCTGTTCCAGTTTCCACGTTGCCGACCTCTGCTTGTTTCCTGACTTCGCTACCTGCCGCCTGCCTTGGACCCCTGCTTGTTTCCTGACTTTGCTACCTGCCGCCTGCCTCGGACCCCTGCTTGTTTCCTGACTTCGCTACCTGCCGCCTGCCTCTGATCTCTGCTTGTGACCCATACTTCGCTCCCTGCTGTTCCTGCCACTGGGATCCACTTCAGCCGAAGTCCAATCCTTGACAGAATAAACAGGCCCTACCATGGATTCCGCTGGAACAGACCCAGCTCAGGCTCAGACACTCCATGACTTACAACATATCATGGTTGGTTACCAGGAACAACAAAGACACTTGTTTAATCGTCTTGGCCGCTTGGAAGAACAAGCCGCCACTGCGGAAGCTGAGAATCATGAACTACGTGCAGCCTTAATCACCTTGTCTGGTCAAAACACTGTGCCTGTGCAAACCGCACCCCGTATATCTCTTCCAGAAAAATTTGGGGGGAAAAAACAATCTTTCCGGAATTTCCTTAATCAATGCAGACTTGTGTTCAAGCTTCAGCCCATCATTTATCATGCCGAAGAAGCCCAGGTTGGACTGATCATAACCCTGCTCAAGGATAAGGCCCTTGCTTGGGTCTCCCCTATGTTAGAACAAGATAGCCCACTACTAAGGGACCTGGAGGAGTTCATCGAAGCCATGAGTCTTATTTTTGATGACCCAAATCGTAGTGCAACCGCTGAGGCAACTCTGAACTATCTTCGTCAAGGAAGACGCTCGGCAGCTGAATACGCCGCTGAATTCCGCAGATGGGTTAACGATACTGATTGGAATGAGGCCGCGCAGAAATATCATTTTCGGCAGGGTCTCTCGGAGCAAGTTAAAGACGAACTAGCCCGGGTGGAGCCCCCAGAGAGATTTCAGGACTTTGTCCGTTTATGCATCCAAATTGATCGCAGGCTTACGGAAAGACGATTGGAGAGACAGGGGTTCATGCCAAGCAACCCTGGGTTTAGAGATGTCAGTACCCCAAGACGTTCCAGGGAGACTGAGGAGGAGCCGATGCAAGTAAATACACTGCGGGGACCCATCTCAACCGGGGAAAGGAATAGACGCCGAACAGAAGATCTCTGTTTATATTGCGGAAATGATGGTCACTATCTCGCTGATTGCCCAAACAAGTCCAGGCGGTCTTCTTTCCAGAGCCCTAGGAGAAATCAGCTGCACGCTATTTCAAAGACTGTTTTCTCTGCTTCTCAAGGGAAAGATAACCCTCCTTCGCTACACCCTCACCTCCTGGTTTCTATTATAATCGAGGAAGGAACACATCGTTTTTCAACCACAGTAATGGTTGACTCAGGGGCGGCAGGGAATTTTATGGACATAGAATTCGCCAAGAACAATTCGGTATCATTTGTAGCCAAGGAATCGCCAGAAAGGATGGAAGTCGTTGACGGTTCTCCCTTGAGCTCTGGACCTGTTATCCATGAAACCAGTAACTTAACACTAATCATGGAGCCCAATCACCAGGAGAAGATTTATTTTGGTCTCATTCCATCACCTTTGTTTCCAGTGATTCTAGGAATTCCATGGCTCATGATCCATAACCCACTAATTGACTAGAAGACAAAGACCCTCACGTTTCCCTCGGAGCACTGTCAGCTAGCCTGTCTCCCTAAAACTCCTATACCAGAGTGTGTAGGAATACATAAGATTTCCTCATCTCAAGAAAATCTTCTGCCGGCTCCTTACTCTGAGTTTTTAGATGTGTGTGACAAGAAGAATGCAGATACGCTTCCCCCACATCGCTCTTATGACTGTCCCATTGAATTATTACCGGGTGCTGCCATTCCGTTTGGAAGAATCTATTCCCTCTCAGAACCGGAATTGAAGGTCCTCAATGACTACCAACAGGAGGACCTATCAAAGGGTTTTATCCGACCCTCTACTTCTCCAGCAGGTGCTGCGCTCTTCTTCGTGGGAAAGAAAGACGGTTCTCTATGCCCCTGCATTGACTATCGGGAACTAAATAAGATTACGATGAAGAACAGGTACCCATTACCTCTGATACCTGAACTGTTGGAAAGAATTCGGTCAGGCAAAATCTTTACCAAATTAGATCTCAGAGGAGCGTATAATTTGGTCCGCATTCGACCCGGTGACGAATGGAAAACAGCCTTCCGAACCCGTTATGGGCACTATAAATATCTGGTGATGCCTTTTGGACTCTGTAATGCCCCTGCTACCTTCCAGCATTTAATTAATGATGTCCTCCGAGAGTTATTGGACCAATTCGTAGTGGCATACCTGGATGACATCCTTGTCTTCTCAGATAACATCATGGATCATCAGAGACATGTCCGAATTGTCCTTGAGCGTCTCCGAAAGTACAAATTGTACATCAAGTTAGAAAAATGCGAATTTGAAAAGACCAACATGCAATTTCTCGGTTACATCATCTCTCCCGAGGGTTTGAGTATGGACCCAGGCAAGATTCAAGCCGTGGTGGAATGGCCAATCCCTCGAAATGAAAAGGACATTCAGAGATTTGTGGGTTTTGCCAATTTCTATAGACGTTTTATTAAAAATTTCTCTGGCATTATTGCTCCAATCACCCAACTCACACGGAAAGAATTCCCCTTCAAATGGTCTCCTAAAGCGGATGCGGCATTCGAACAATTGAAGTCACTCTTCACATCTGCCCCTATCCTCATCCATCCAAATCCAGAATTACCATTCATCTTGGAAGTGGATGCATCCGACTCCGCTGTTGGTGCCATTCTGTCACAAAGAATTGGACCCAAGATGCTCCTTCATCCATGTGCCTTTTATTCATACCAAATGTCAACAGCTGAACGAAATTATGACATCGGAAACAAAGAACTCTTGGCTATAAAAGCTGCATTCTCTGAGTGGAGACATCTACTGGAGGGGGCCAATCATCCAATTACGGTCTTTACGGATCATACACTGGCGACACACTTTATTCGAGCTCGGCTAGTCCCACGAATTCGGGTATACCCGGGTGTATTGAGGTTTGTGACTGTTTTCTGCCCGAGTGCATTGAGGTATTTTCCAGGCAGGGATTGAAGCATTTTATTCCCGCTGGCTGCAATACTGCACAGTATATATATATATACTGCATTACAATTCATGAATTTATGCCATCTGGTAGACACGCGAAGCATTGCAGCCTATTAAATCCTAATCATTATCATTTAACAGATCAGCCGCCCGTCAGCCAGGCATGAACCCAGGCTGGGAAGGCAAACGCAACGGGGCTTGTCAGAGGTGAGGAGCGGCGCATTCCAGGTATCTGCCAGGTACATACTGGGTATTTGCTCGAATAAAGTGTGTCGGTGCAGTAGGAACTTAGAATTCATTCGATCCGCAAAGAGACTGTCTGCGCGACAAGCCAGATGGGCTCTCTTCTTTGCAAGATTTCAGTTCCACATCTCATACCGCCCTGGCTCCAAGAATGGGAAAGCCGATGCCTTGTCATGGTCCTTTCCGAATCCTAGTTCAGACAAAGAGCAAGAAGAAACTATTCTTCCAAAAATAAATTTTTTGGGCGTCACATTCTCTGCCGATCTCCTCACACGAATAAAGGGAGCCTACTCAAATGACACTTTTCTTAAAAACCCTCCTCCGGAAGCAGAACTATTTCTATGTGATGGTCTCTGGAACTGTAAGGATCGTCTGTTCGTCCCTAAGGAGGTAAGATTATAGGTGCTCCAATTAATGCACGACTCCCGACCCGCTGGTCACCCAGGTGTCCTCAAGACACAGGAACTGTTGCCTTGCTCTTTTTGGTGGCCTAAATTAGCACAAGATGTTAAAGACTATGTCCTCTCCTGTGAGACTTGTGCTAGGACCAAGACCCCTCGAGCATCACCTGTGGGTTTACTGCAGCCTCTTCCGGTTCCAACTCGTCCTTGGGGGTCCATATCAATGGATTTTATTGTTGACCTGCCACGATCAAATGGACATAATACCATCCTGGTAGCGGTGGATCGACTTACAAAGATGGATCACTTCATTGCAGCACAGAATCTTCCTTCTGCAGACCAGACAGCCAAGTTGATTGTGAAAGAGGTGTTTCGGCTTCACGGGGCTCCTGATGAGAGCATATCCTATAGAGGGGTACAATTTACTTCAAAATTTTGGAGGACCTTCTTTTCCTCTCTAGGAATTCGTTTAAATTTATCGTCTGGCTATCATCCACAATCCAATGGCCAGACAGAAAGGAACAATCAGACTTTGGAACAATACTTACGATGTTTTGTTTGTCATCTCCAGGATGACTGGATTGATTTCCTACCATTAGCTGAGTTTTCATACAACAACTCACATCATTCATCGACTCAGAAGAGCCCCTTTTTCTCAAATTATGGATTTCATCCAACCTTTATTCCTCGTTTTCCATCTTCGGGCCCCATTCCGGCAGTTACAGAGAAACTGGAGACTCTGCGAGACATCCAGGAGACCCTCAAAGAGACACTTTGTGAGACTCAAGTAAAGTACAAAAGAGCAGCAGACCAACACCGCAGACCCTCCCCAGAATTTCAAGTCAGGGATAAAGTCTGGCTTTCTACAAAAAATCTACGTCTAAAGGTTCCAACCATTAAATTGGGCCAAAAATACATCGGGCCATTTCGCATCTCAGCACTAATAAATCCAGTGTCCTTCAGATTAGAGCTTCCTGAGACCATCAAAATACACCCTGTGTTTCACTCTTCTCTGCTGAAACCTTTCCGTGAGAACCCGTTTCCTGGACGGAGACTTCCTCCCCCTGAACCCGTCCTCGTGGATAACGAAGAAGAATTCATTGTGGAAAGAATTTTGGATTCCAGGTTACACCGAGGGAAACTACAGTACCTGGTTCACTGGGGGGGCTATGGCCCAGAGGAGAGGTCTTGGGAACCCAAAGATTTTGTACATGCTCCGCGACTAGTCAAAGCTGTCCACCGACGATATCCAGACAAGCCTAGCAAGGATTGTCCAGAGAATGCTCTTGGGAGGGGGGAGTAATGTCATATTCTCTAGCCTGCTGTACCCATGCTTGGCCACCGGGACTGCTGCCACTCTCAATGTCTTGTTCTAGCCTGCAGTACCTAAACTTGTCCACCGAGATTGCTGCTGCTAAACTAAGGAACATTCCAGAACCTGATACCTGACACCTCTGCATCTGTGCTCCACCTCTCAGCCTGCCTATATAAACCTCCCTTTCCTGTTCCTCCTTGCCTGTTTATACTGGTTCCTTAGCTCCTGCAAGGTTCCTGTGTTTACTGCTGTGCTAGCTATTGCTATCATCCTGTTCCAGTTTCCACGTTGCCGACCTCTGCTTGTTTCCTGACTTTGCTACCTGCCGCCTGCCTGGGACCCCTGCTTGTTTCCTGACTTTGCTACCTGCCGCCTGCCTCGGACCCCTGCTTGTTTCCTGACTTCGCTACCTGCCGCCTGCCTCTGATCTCTGCTTGTGGCCCCTACTTCGCTCCCTGCTGTTCCTGCCACTGGGATCCACTTCAGCCGAAGTCCAATCCTTGACAGTTTGAGATTAGATCCAAATTAAATTGTAAATCAAAAGCGGTAATTTATTATCTCATGTGCTCATGTCCAATGATTTACATTGGCATGACCACTAGAGAATTGAGATTCCGCGTCTTAGAGCATGTACGTAACATCAAAAACAGTGATCGGGACTTTCAGTGTGGCCGTAAACTAACTACAGTAGCAAGACACTTTAGAGTTAAACATAATTCGAACATTAGCTTACTAAAGGACTTTGCCATTGACCAGTTGTCTTTGGGCATTAGAGGTGGCGACCTGGAACGTCTACTCTTGAAACGCGAGTGTCGCTGGATTGTAAAATTAGGGACATTGCTGCCCTTAGGTATAAATGAGTACATGGGTTATGTGATGTTCCTGTGAAAATCCAGTGATTTATTTATTTCTCTCAGGCATTTAGTGCTTTTATTATGCATATTTTATGCATTACTGCTTTTCTTTTCCTCCTTTTTTAATACATTTTGTAATTGTTTTCTATACTTTGATGGGTCGTCCAATCATGTATCAACATGTCCATTATCCACACTGACCTACATTTGTGGACCCTGGGCAGCACTAGTATTCTTGCATTTTTTTCATGTATCCTTTGAAAGTAGTTAACATTTTTACCAAAGGGAGACTATGCTCTCCTTTTTGATACCTATGTGAGACAATATTACCTCATTAATACTTAGTTCATTTGGTTCTTGTATATAGGTATTGTAGTATGTTTAACATCTTAATGCTAGAATCATTTTATTTTGTGATTTCTTTTTGTGGTTATTTCCTTTCGGTCATTTGTCTTCCTTTTTAATTCATGTGTGCTTTTATTTTATTTTGTATTCAGGTACTTAATCTCAAACATGCTCCAGTGTTTCCTCCCATGTAGGAGGAGTTATGGAGCCAACTTATCAGCTTTTCTGTCTCAGCTGACTCACTTATTTGATTATACATACGTTACATCAACTGCGACTACATATACGGCTTTAATTAGTCATTACGTTAAGCCCCCCGGACGAAGCAGGTGGCGAAACGTGTGCGTCGGGGCTCCTTTGTCTGTCCAGGATCCGGAGGTGTTCCAGGCTTATTAACTCTCTGCTGCTGCAATTTCAAGTTTGCCAGTTAAAGGTCTAAAAATACACTGTCACTTAGTCAAGATGGTGCATCAGGTTTGCCAGTTAAAGGTCTAAAAATACACTGTCACTTAGTCAAGATGGTGCCTCAATTGAAAAGATTAATCGTTCATCGTTCTTGGAGCATGCGCACTGTGGTGGCTTTACTCTTCTGAACTGACTACCATCACTCCAGTCGCAGACGTCCGGTCACTGCTCACTTATCCTTGGACTAGTGCTAAGTACTTTATCAGCATCAGTTGTTGACATCTGTCTATAGCTCTGCTGCTTTACTGTGTGTGCAAATTCAACGTGCACTGTTATTTGTTAATGTTTGTGCATTCATTACCACATGCATTTACCCTCAGGGCAATTACCATTAGTACTTTTGACCAGCCGGTCCAAGTGTTAGGAGGCTACTTTGTTGCCTCCACAATTTAGGGTTTGGATGTTTGCTTCCCAATTTGGTAGTTCTGACTTCTTTATACATAGCTACCTTTGGCTCATTCAGCATATCTTCATCTCCTGGTTTCTACACATTAGACACTAGCTATTATACCAGTTTTATCATTCTTTGCTGTATGTGTACATATTCACTCTTGTAGTCTTGTTTATTTAACCAATCAGTGTTCAGTATTATATCAGCTTTGTGGACATTGCGGATCTTTTTATTATTAAATGTTATAGGTGCTTAATACATTTTGATAATTTTGTATGCTAGAGTGCTATTCTGGGATTCTTTTTTCTTTGTTTTGTTTTCATATATTCATCATCCCTAGCACCGCCAGTAGTGTTAATTTCTCACACTTTACTTCACTGGTTTTAGCACTTTTCATTATGGTTTGTTGCAGGCTTTTTTCGTGGTTCATATATATTGTGACAAACACCCCTCTTTTGTAGCGCTGACGTCTGCCTGGGATCTTCCCGACACAGTCTTCTAGGGTTAATTATACGAATAACCGGATCATACAAAGCATTACGTTGTTTAACTCAGGCTTCTGCCTGCTTTATTTTCATCCCAGTAAGGGACTGCAGCTTTAACAGGTGTAGGCAGGAAGCACTCAGATATTAACCTTCAGTGGTTTACTCATATCACTGTTATAATATTTCACACACTGTCACTTTAAGAACAAAAAACAAATCATATAAAGAAATCCTATCCCATTCAGGGATCTAACTACACAGCAGAATCAGCCTCTCTAACTTTTGCTGGGCCAACTAACCTGGTTTCCCAGCTTAAAACAATACCCTCTCATTTAGGGTCACAAGATACAGCATACAGTCTTTAGACACAGCAATAAACATTTGTTTGTCTTATCTGTTCGTGGTGGGGAACTCGGTCCCTAGTGTCCAGGCAAATCTTCTGGTACTGCGATACTTGAAGGGAGCGTTCTCCCCAAACTGGATGCAGGGGAGCAGCGATACCCCCAGCCTCCAGGCTCTAAGAATAGAGACTGAAAAGCAACCCTCTCTGATCTAAATACCTGTTCTAGTGATTAGGAGAGCAGGTGAGGGAGAACTAAACACATTGTAAACTGTGGTCTGGATTTTCCATCCACCAGCCTGAGTAAATGTGAAGCTGTGGAACGGATAATTGTTGTTTAAGGGTGTGCCTACAGGTACTGAATCTAAAGGTTCATACTTTTTCACACGAGGACATTTACTGTTGAATCATTTCTGGATAAAGAAATGATCAAAAAGTATTATGTTTTGTGTAATTTATTTGATCAGATTATCTTTATCTGAATAAAATATGTGAAAATCCCAAAAGGTTCAAAAACGTTTTCTCGCCACTATACATTCTTAAAGTCAGAAGGGACGGAGGCATTATATCAGAATTATAAGGAATGTAACAAAATTAGCAAAATGGCAATCAACTGAGCAAAAATGTAAATGAATAAAGGATTGCTATAGATAGTAACCCTAAAAAGTTCTTAAGTACCTCAATAACAACAAACTAAATATAGTTTATATAGGACCTTTTCAGTGTTAGATGGAAAGGAAAATTATTAGAAATTAGGAAAACGCAGAGGTATTAAACACAGTCTTTGTCTCTGTATCTAGCAGGGAAGAAATATTAACGATTATTAATATATTAACAAACAATTGGTTTAACGATGAAGATTATCATAGGTGGCTTGATAAAATTAAAGTAAATAAGGTACCTGGCCACTGATGGCATCATCCAAGACTTGTTAAGGAGTTAAGTTCACTAATAGCCAAACCATTACATTTAATATTCAAGGACTCCATTTCCACAGGCTCAGAACCACAAGATTGGCATTAGCAGATGTGATGCCTATATTTCAAAAGGGAGCTAGATAACAACATGGGAATTACAGACCTGTAGGCCTGTCTTCAATAGTGGGGAAACTACTTGAAGCTTTTATACGGGATAATATTCAAGAATACCTAATGGAAAACAAAATTATTAGTAATAGTAAGCATGGATTTATGATGCATAGATCATGCCAAACTAAACTTATTATTTACTATCTGGCGGAAAACAGATTTGGTGCCTATATTTAAATTGGGAGCTAGATCAAAACTGGGAAATTATAGACCTATAATCCTTAAATCAATAGTAGGAAAGCTACCTAAAGCTTTTAATATGCGATAAAAATAGTGTCTACCCCTGGAGCCTGGAAGACCCGACCGAGGCCCAAGATGGCTCCGGAGCACGTGACCCTCATGCAGTACAAGGCAAAAGCGCCAGGGCCAAAGAGCCGACCGCAACGGAGGAACCTATAACGAGATTTTACTTAGAAGAACTCTTAGCATCCATGCACACGAAGCTGCATACCTCGCTCCAGGCGGACCTTAAATCGGCGGTAGCCAAATTCAAACAGGAGATCTCGGGCCTCACCGAGAGGACGGCGAGTTTGGAGGGCAAGTTGGAGGAAGCCCTCACGCGCCAGAATGAGGCGGAGGAAGAAATCTACCTGTTAGGAGATGAAATAATATTTTTGAAAGATGGCCTGGAGGACCAGGAGAACCGGGACAGACGACAAAACCTGTGTATCCGCAATGTCCCCGAGACGGTTCTGCCTGGCCACCTCCGGCATACCTGGTTGACTTATTTACCTCGATCTGCAGTGCCATAGAAGAAAGAGACCTGGAGATTGATAGGGCACATCGCACCCTTGGCCCACGCTGGGAAGACCCTAACCGCAGACGCGACATCATAGTCAGGCTGCATAGCTACACTACTAAATAGCGCATCATCATCGCTGCCTGTCGGGGGAAAGATTCACTAAACTTCCAGAATGAAACTTTCCAGGTCTTCAATGACCTGTTCAGAATAACCTTCAACCACAGACGAGAAATGAAGCCCCTAACTACCTTCCTCTGGGAGAACGCAGTGAAATACCGCTGGGACTTTCCGTTTAAGCTAACAGCAAATAACGGAGGAAAGTTCCTGACAATACGACAACCCGAAGATATGGCCCCGTTCACCCGAGCCGTAGGTCTAACACCACCATCTACCTGGATGTCTGACCTGCCACCGATACCCGGGGAGCGTCAGTGCCTAAAGGAAAAAACGTAATACTCGCATAGTGCAGTAAAATTAATTTAACTGCACTATGCGAGTATCATGTTTTTTCCTTTAGGCACTGACGCTCCCCTGATTCTTCTCTTTGTGTATTGCGGACCTTGAAACAGTCCTTAAGGGTTTGAGTGTTTGTTTCCTTTATCACTTATTGCACATAATTTTGATATATTTAGTCACTTTATTCACTGCATGGTTTTTGTTTGATAGAGTGTTTGAGCGCCATCTAGTGCTTTTTTTGTATACTGCCACCGATACCCGCACAGTCCGAAGATGATGAAAGAGGCGATGTCCAACCCACGAGGAGAATGGCCGCACAACGCCAGCCTAGAGGCAAGTGAGTGAGACCGATCGGCGGTCCCCCATGTCCCAAGAGGATAGTTTCCACCCTCCCAAGTTCCGGGCGATCCCTGCCGCCTTGCTACAGACGGGAGCCGAGAAGTCGACAACAGCTGAAAGAGCCATAAGCGGTCCTTACCTCCAGGAACATCTTGACCCTCACACCGAAGAGATCCGCGAGCACCTCACCACCGGGGGGAAAACCCATGAAGCCGACTGATCTTAAGATCAAGATTCCATCCTGTCACTCGCCGACCCGACGCTCAGAGGGGGCTGAGAGAGGGCTGCCTGTAGATGTCAGACGGCTCAGACCCTGACCCCTTATGCAAAGCCCTGGTCCTGCTGTCCACCCGGCAGGGTCTCTCCACTTGCGGCTGTTTGTGGCTATTGTTGGGTTGAGGGGTGCTGCAGGGGTGGGGTGGGGGGTTGTCAAGATCCGAGCCTGAGAACTTCCAATTGTGAGTACTTTCCCCCCCCCCATCTCCCCATCCACTTCGAATCACCCACCCCACGGTGGGAGCATACCCATGCCATAGGTTAAACTTGGATCTAGAGATAACCCTCTCCTTCCTCCCCCCACCCCCGCTAGAAAGAGGTTTCACTGCTATCAAAAGTTCAAAGTCTTATTTAACTGTTAAATGACATTGTACCTATGTTTTACACCTAAAAGGGTATGTGATGACTTGATAGAGTCAATATAAGTTAGAACTGTTACCAAAATCCGATGCCCAATAAATAAACTCCCCCTCCCCCCCGCTTCCCTCCCTATCCCCCCTAAATAACACCACTATAACACACACATCATCTGTCAAAACAAAAATAAGTGATGTCGCCGACCTAACAGATGTACTAACCTCTGCCGAAATATTTCTGAGAGCACTCCCTTCCCCCCCCCCCCCCCGAGCCGAAGCACAGTCCCTATGACTGATTATGATGATCCCCACATCACCTACAATACAGAGCCTGATCCCCTCATCAGACACTGGCAACGGTATCAAAGCCTCGGTCAGGAGCAATGCCTATTAACATGAATCAAGACTATGTCACAAACTAAGCATAAGGACCAGGGCCTACCCCAAATGTATATGACAACCTCTCTCCCTTCCTTCCCTCCACTTCCCTTCCTACCCCTCTCCCCTTTCTTTTCCCCAATGGTAAAAAACCACAGCCACGCAACAATAAGATATATTACCTGATATATCATTGACAAAGCCAGATATACCTGTGAGGTGTTTGCTACCATCACTCAGAAGGCCCAATAGGACGTTAAATGATTGGTCTTATGCTTGCCAGGACCTGATTTAATGCTCCCTATTGAAAAGGGCATCTGTGTATAAATATGTAATGTCTGATATCATCATACAGCTATAAGGTTTACATGCTCCCTGTAAGAGACGTGTGCAGAGGTACGCAATAGAGACTGGTTTTAAGGTGAAATTAAATAAGGCTTTTATTATGCCTTCTTCATTAACACAAGAAAATCATCAAACGTATGCAAATAAGGGGTCAAACAAAACTTCTGTTCCCCTTGGGAGTATTTCTAGTTAAACATATGCAGTCCACAACTCCCTTTAGATTAGCATGTTTCCTAGCCCCAAACATATATTTTGATATGTGCAGATATATAACAGTCTTAGAAAGTAAAGTCTTATCTGTCTCTCTGGTAGCTGTAGGGGGGAATCCTTCTCTGCTCTCCTGGTGTAGCCTTTTGTCCTAAGGCACTTTCAGCTTTCAGGTTTTAGAAGAGTTCTCCCCCTTGTTGTCTTATTGTCTGGCTGCTCATGACCTCTCTGTCCCTTCTTGGTTCAGCCCATATGTGAACTCCGGAGTCTCTCCTTCCTGTTTCAGGAGGAGCCTTTTCTCTAACAAACCTCCAATCAGCCAGGTGCTGGTCAATTAACTAGCACACTGCTGGATTAGAGGCAAGTTTTCTGAACAGGGATAAGTCCCCTGTTACATACCTCCCCTGTTTGTGGGAAGCTCGGGCTTGCCACGACCAAAGCACATCCTTCCACTTTCATTCGAGATATCTCAGTGACTTGAATGAGAGTGGATGAAGGAAGAGAACCCTCAGTGCCGCTGGGATTGGAGCCCTCCCTCCAGTTTAGTAGTGTCTCCTCCAGAAGGTGCTTGAGATCAGCAGTCCTCAGTCGCTCAAGGAGAACTTTTTCCAAGTACAGTCTTTCTACTGACCACGTGGTCATGAGCTTTCCCGTGTCGGGCGCTCCTCTTTTTGCTACAATGGGAGTATTATGGAACAAGTAAGCCATTTTTGCTCTCACTGTTCACCCCCCCCCTCTTGTTTGCTGCTTCTGCCTGTCAGTTTCTTATTTTCAGCTGCATGTAGTTTGCACACACACTGTGCCTGTGTGATATGTTACAATGTTGCATTTCTTGCCTCTGGGCATGTAATCAGTGAGTTGCTACTGCAGCCTCTGAGATCCTTCTCAGAATGGGCTATTCTGCCCTCCCCCCTGTTTTGTTCACAGATAGTCTGTCCCAAGACTATTCCTTTTACCCACATTGCTCCTCACTTCCTTTTCCACCCTGGAGACAGTGAGTACAGCACCCATCTCTGTTACTCTCCAATGGCAAGGCCATCTCTTTCTACCTGTTTCTAACTACAAATCACTACTTCACACCATCCACAAGAGCCTGTATTTACTGCTGCTTTTCTAATAAAGTGAAGGAAATATTATAGGACTTGGAATGATTTGGAAAGGGGGCTGAGTTAATGCCATCGGGAGCTATTCACGCATCACACGTGACTCTGGCTTCAGAATAGTAGAAAGAGGACCTTGTGCTTTGGGGACACACATAGAGGAGCTGCTACCCACAGCCTTTATGCTAAAGAAACAAACAAGCAGCTTACACAGCAAATAAACAGCAGTCTCTCACCACCACAGTACAAGCATACTGCTCCACATTGCTAAACAGAGCCACCAGCCTCTATACAGCAAACAACTACTACTTTATGCAAAGACAAGCGAGCAGCTTTAAATTGCTAATAAGAGAACAGACTTTGTACAGCAAAAGCCTTACAAACCGCAAGCAGATTTACACTGCACACAAGCCTGCAACCTCAGTCAAGGCAGCAGCACTGCAGTCAGACTGCAATATACACAGAACTTTGATTGCTCTTTTCTGTCTTTGAGCCCACTCTCTGCACAGCTTCATAGTGAAGAGCTACCATCTCACCTACCCCTGCGCACGTCGCCATGGCTGGCGCCACCAAGGGCCATGCCACCGGACACCCGCCAGGACACGGGTCAGACCCACCGAACACCTGTGAGTGCAGCTAACCCTACTGTGGACGGACGTTTACAGAGGTACACACTTGGAGTCGTTTATAATGTGAAATTATAATAAGGCTTTATTGTGCCTTTTCCTTTTCATCAGGAAATTCATCCAAACAAGGGGGGGAACAAAGCTTCTAATCACTTGGGAGCCCATCCTTCCACTCTCATTCGAGATCTTTCTGTGACTTGAATGAGAGTGGATGGCGGAAGAGAACCCTCTGTCCCGCTGGGATTGGAGCCCTTTCTCCAGTTTATTTTTGTCTCCTCCCGAAGGTGTTTGAGATCAGCACTCCTCAGTCGCTCGAGGAGAACTTTTTCCAAGTACAGTCTTTTTACCGAGTGCACGGGCATGAGATTTCCCTTGCGTCGGGCACTCCTCTTTTTGTAGGCAGATTGTATGGCGACAGTTGCAGAGCATTTGAGAGTAACTCTTTGAGTTTTCCGCTCTTGAAGCTGTCCTTCTGCACTCTTTCCACTCCATGGTTTTGCCAGTTCAGATTCTTTGGGATTGAGTTGCAATTCCACCTCCAGAGAATGTCCCATCTTTTCAGCTTCATCCACTAAGGATTCTTTTGATTTTGATTCTGCACGTATACCTTTCTGTTTTGCCTGGTGGCCAGCTGAAGGTTTTGCTAGTGCTTGCTTAGGTGGTTTAGACTTTGCAACCTTGTTTTTCAGATGAGCGGTGTTCCCAGCTCTCACTGTACCCTTGTCTTCATGGGTTTTTGAGGCTGTGGGATACTGACGCTTAGTCAGGGTCAATACTTGTCCTTGTAGGACTGTAATCTCATCCGCGAGAGATCCCTGTTTTTTGAGTGCGTCTACAATTTTAATTGGCAGCCAAAACATATTAAATATCTGGCAGTTAACATCACCAAAGATTGTAAGGGCAGTGTGAAGCACTATGAACTTCTTTGCTTGGGCCATAGTTACTTGTTTCAGTTTCTGGACCTTCTTGTGCTCCCTTTTGTGCCGCGTCACCTGGGTTCTAAGCTTGGCTTTTAGCGTTGCTTTGGTGATGCTCAGGGTAGCCTTCAGTTTCTGAGCCTTCTCACGCTCCCTCTCATACAGAGTCACCTGGAATCGAAGCTCCACCTCCAATGATGCTCTGAAGACATGCAGCGTGGCCTTTAGCTCCTCATACTGCTCTGTGGGGACGTACTGGGTATTCAGACGTTACTGCAGCGCTTGTACCTCTTTAGCAGCCTGCAGCTTTTCTTCCTGCAGCGTTTTCTGCTTCTCCTCAGCATACTGGAGGTGTGTACGCAGACCTTGCAGTTGGTTCTGCAGTCGGTGCTCTGCTTCAAACATTTCCTCTTTCAAAAGTGTATTTGTTTCTTTTAGAGAATGCAGCTCTTCATTCTTTCCCTTGACGTATTCTGTCAACTCAGAATTTTCTTTTTTTAATCTTAAATTTTCTCTTTTTTCAGTCTCTGTACTATTCAGGGCTTCCTTGCAGTCCACTTTCCATTTTTGCACATCTGCTTGGAGGCGGGCTGTCTCCTGGCATGAGACTTCCATCTCCAGGTTTAAGTTCTGAAGCTCCTCCTGAGAGACTTTGAGATCTAAGTTAAGATGTAGGATAGTTTTCCTTGAAATGTCCAGCTCCTCAGTGAGACTGTGTAGTTCCTTTCTGGAAACTTCCAGGTCTGTGCGGCAGCTGTTGGTCTCATGATGTGAGGCATCCAGTGCTCTGTGGAGTGTCTGAACCTCTTTCTGAGCTACGTCCACTTCTATCCGGCCACTGTTGACCTCCTGTCGTGAAGCATTCAACTCTATGCGCAGAGTGTGAACCTCTTGCTGGAAGACTGTCATCTGCTTCAGTGCCTCCTTATACTTCCGCTTTATCGTAGCCACCATTTTGTCAGACTGGCTCTACTTTACATCCAGAGCGGAAATAGTAGCCTTTGCAGTATCTAGCTCAGTCTTGAGATCCTCCAATTCAGTCTTGGCCGCAGAGTAAATTGCGAGCACAGTCTTCTGTAGCTCAGCATTATTATTTTTTTCCCTTTCCAATTCTTCACAGAGCAGATCACAGTCATGCCTGGCAATTTTCAGGGCGTCTTCAGGGCTGGTCAAGGGATCGTCACTCACTGGTTCCGGCTCCACTTCCCTGGGATGGTTGGTTGAGGGTTCCTCACTGTTGGCACCGGACAGACACTTCTTTGGAGTACACGACTTCAGCCTTGGGCCCTCTGGATATTCGGTTAACCGGGGGACGAATTCTCCATTTTCTCTAGGCTGCAGGGCAACTCGGTCCCCCTTTTTCTCCACAGGATCTGCGGACGTGTCTGTTACTTCCACGGTAAGTGAAACTGCTTTTCTTTTTCTTCCTTTTTGATTTGGATAACACCGTCCCTTCAGGGATACTGGGGTCTTCATCTTCATATGAAGTTTTAGCAGTTTCATTATATACGCCAGGCTTTTCTTGCAGCTGCTTTAGCTGACAGAAATATTCGGTGATCCACTGCTCCCGCTCTGTCTCCTGCTGATCATATTCGTCATCAAAGGGAGCAGTCTTTTCTGTTCGTGCCGAGTTCAGGCACCCCCACCATTCTTGGGGTGTTTTGTGGGTGTGACTCGGCTTGGGTTCCCCGTAAGAGATGTCTTCCTCTTTATTGGACTGGAAGGGCCACTCTTCCGTGGGGTAGGGTTCATTACAGGAACGCCGCATCTTGTCCTACATTTTTAGGCTATCAGGTGTCATTTTCTTCCTGACCTTTGGAGGCGCTATTGCAGCTGTTGCCACTGTATTTGCTAGAACCCCCAATTGTGGTAGTCCTACAGGTGGGCATATCCTGCGTGTAGAGGTCGCAGCTCTCACAGGCATCTCCGTAGACTTTTCTTTCTTGGGTAATTTTTTTTTTTTTTTCAATATCAGCAGTGCTGTGCATGCATTTTCTTTTATCAGGTATACAAAATGTGCAGTTGCTAGGTAAAAAAATAGTCTATTTGCTGTACACCATTTATTTTCTAGGTGCAATCCCTCCGCTTCAGCAACAGAATTTGTTTTTCTGCCTGAGTTCAGTAATTTTCAGTCTCACCTTTGGGTATCTGTTTTCTCCCAAGATATACAGTATATAGGCAGATTTTTACTTGCAGAAAAACCTTCTTTGCAGTGGACTATATCTTTAATTCCCGGCAGGGTGACTCAACACTCAGCAATTGGCTTTGAAATACCTTTCCTTTATAGGGCAATTTTACACTCAGCAGTTGTTTGCTAAAAATACCCCTGCTTCAGCACAGTCTTTGTATCAATAAACACAAAAATAGATACAAAACCTGGCGCATAAGTGTGTAATGAAAAAAGTCCCAATTGAGTATGTGATAAGGTGATAGTTCCAATTTTACAACCTTGAGTGGCTGGTGAGAAACGAACCCAGTTCACAGTTCATAGGGGCAACAAGCAGTTCTTCTCATGGGATGGACTTGATCCTGCATTTGTGAAATATCAAGCAGAGAGAACAAACATTGCGCAGTATGTTTGAACAAACAATGGTTATTTCAAAAGCTGAGTTATCTAAAATGCCTACTTACTAGAAGTGGCTAGATCACATGCAGGGGAGAGAAACTGTTCTTTGTGCCTTCTTGATCCTGGAAGCCTCGGTTATAGCACGAACCCCTCGTGGTATCCGGTGTCTCCATGGATACTGAAAAGCTGTTTCTTCAAATCCTGTCTTTAAGGAATCCTGCACCTTTTTCTTCGTTAAGGAACAGAAAAAGGACAGAGGATTGCGCAGCACAGTAAAAACTTTTAATGACGCCTTCCTAAAAACATAGATAAAAAATACTCACAAGAGAAGGTGAGTATGCATACAATACAGAAGTGCTCGGCCCAGCACATACAAACACAGCCGCCTCAGTCACTGAGAGTCCGTTCAGGTACCGCGTGTACCTCGCGTGTATCCGGCGCACTTGGGTGACGTCAACCTCTTCAGTATGACTGGCAGCCGGGATGTCTGGGACACTGCTTCTTAGTTGGGAGACCTTCTGGATCTACACTCTGCGAACACTTCAACCTAAAGGGTTAAATATTGATTTTGACTTAGCTTCATTTTTATGACCTGTCATTTTTTGTTTTGGACTATATACCTCTTAAGTATTAGCTCCCATCCAGTGTATTTTAAACATGTATTTTATGTGATTTATGAGTATCACTAACAGTCATGGATCATTTTAAAAGTAATTGTATTTCTAAGTGCTTTTGTTAAAGATGCTTCCTAAATTACCCCGCTGGTAAGAATCACCAGGACAATAGGAACATTTTATTGCTATTCATTAGCCTCAGGTGGTCCCTCTATGTAAGGAGTTAATCTGCGGCTATATAACTGACATGGGATTGATGAGGCTCCACAATCCCCTGACGAAGTGACGTTCCCTGTCACGAAACGCGTAGGGAGGAGCCTAAGAAGCAGTGTCCCAGACATCCCGGCTGCCAGTCATACTGAAGACGGTGACGTCACCCAAGTGCGCCGGATACATGCGAGGTACACCCGGTATCTGAACGGACTCTCAGTGACTGAGGCGGCTGTGTTTGTATGTGCTGGGCCGAGCACTTCTGTATTGTATGCATACTCACCTTCTCTTGTGAGTATTTTTTATCTATGTTTTTAGGAAGGCGTCATTAAAAGTTTTTACTGTGCTGCGCAATCCTCTGTCCTTTTTCTGTTCCTTAACGAAGAAAAAGGTGCAGGATTCCTTAAAGACAGGATTTGAAGAAACAGCTTTTCAGTATCCACGGAGACACCGGATACCACGAGGGGTTCGTGCTATAACCGAGGCTTCCAGGATCAAGAAGGCACAAAGAACATTTTCTCTCCCCTGCATGTGATCTAGCCACTTCTAGTAAGTAGGCATTTTAGATAACTCAGCTTTTGAAATAACCATTGTTTGTTCAAACATACTGCGCAATGTTTGTTCTCTCTGCTTGATATTTCACAAATGCAGGATCAAGTCCATCCCATGAGAAGAACTGCTTGTTGCCCCTATGAACTGTGAACTGGGTTCGTTTCTCACCAGCCACTCAAGGTTGTAAAATTGGAACTATCACCTTATCACATACTCAATTGGGACTTTTTTCATTACACACTTATGCGCCAGGTTTTGTATCTATTTTTGTGTTTATTGATTATGTTTTAGATATATGAGATGTCTCAGTAGATTACCAGGCAGCTTAGTCATTTTAGTGCACAGCACTGTAATATTAGGTTTAGCGCTTGTCACAGTACTTTTGTATTTAATAACAGTCTTTGTATCAATTTTAACACTTTTCTGCATATACTCCATTCACAGCTGGTAGCCCTATGCGGTGTGGCAATCTTTATTTGCAAAATCAGTACCACTCATGGGTCACCATCTGTATTCACTGCTTCAGCGAAACTTTTAAAAACAACAAACACCTATCCCTTTAAGGGCTGACTCACTTCTTGAACCCTGACTATGGCTGGAAGGCAAAACCCCTATTTCAATGACCATATTACGCTTTGTGATAGGCAAATAAAGTTTTAGCTGTTTCAGCTGTCTCTCTCCTCTTGGGATTGGGGCAAAGAGTCCATCTGTGGTTTTGTAAGTTTCAATGCAGTGTAAGTTTCAGTGGCGTGTACACCTTTAAATCCGATCTCTGCTGCATGAGAGGTTTGTTTGTTTTTTCCCAAGTTGTTTAGACTGTTTGTAGGCAAAAGAAGCATAACAAAAAATTCACATAAAAACTCCGGTCCTTTTTAACTACAAGGACACCTCTTGTCCCACTTCTGACACCATATGTGGATGGACGTTTACAGACGTACACACTTGGAGTCGTTTATAATGTGAAATTATAATAAGGCTTTATTGTGCCTTTTCCTTTTCATCAGGAAATTCATCCAAACAAGGGGGGGGGGAACAAAGCTTCTAATCACTTGGGAGTATTTCTAGTGAAATCCTTGCAATCAGTTCACATCTCCATTAGTTAAGCTTCTCCCAGCCCAAACACATAACATGAAAATAAGCAGATATAAGCAGTCTCTTAATAATGAATAATGATAGTCTTATCTGTTTCTTGGAGGGAAAATCTTGTCACTTCCTGGTTCAGCTTCAGGTGTAGTTTTCCCTGTGTCTGGAAAATCAGCTCTGCGGTGCAGAACTTAAGACCGGTCAGTTCCAGAGATCTGGGTTTCTTTTGGTCAGTCTCTCCTGTGACTCAAGAACCTCTGCTCTGTCTCCACAGGTCAGCTCACACGTGAGCAAAGGAGGAGACACTTCCTGTCTCAAAGGCAGGCTTTTTCTACTACCTGTACTCAGTCAGGTGGTGCTAGTAAATTTGCTACCAGCAGTTAACCACCACACTGCTGGATTAGAGGCACCTTTGTGAACAGGGATAAGTCCCCTGTTACACCTACGCTGAATGCTGCAGGACACCGCTAGGCATCATCTGAGACAGTCGCCCATCGCTGACACAGGTAACAGACCACACGCCACACGCGCTGGCTAAAGCCCTACACACACCTACAGCATGGCAGAACTCAGAGCCTCATCAGACATCACGCAGGAGAGTGACCACTCAGACACAGAGACCGCTGCGCAACTGCAACAGGCGCAGGCAGACGCAAGGCCTAAACGGACAGTCACACTGACACAAAAAGCCCGCGAAAAATATGAGACTGATATTGAAGCGCATCGCGCTAAATTAGAGTTGGCCCGGGATACAACCACACTTGGGATATGCAATGTTGCCGGCGCTGGTAACTATGTACAACAGCTCGAGCAGGCAATAACTCAATTGAAGATAGATCACTCGCGTTACCAAGCACTGTCACAGGCCTATTTCACCTATCTAACAAGAACTAACACGGAAGATAGCATACGACCTGCAAAAGGCGATTGACCTAGAATGTGATGGCATCATGCAAACCGCCATCACGGAAGCTGAGAATAAGAGAAAAGACCTTTTGCAGGAGACCGCATCGCAGCGCTCAAGCACATCCAGGCACTCATCAAGGTAAGCGCAAGCACAAACGCTACCAAACGCGAACCACCCCCAAGTAGGTCTCGACCTTGTATGGGAAAGGCTAGAAGAGTGCTACGGTAGCCCCGAAGCAGTCGAGGATTCGCTCTTAAAAAAGAGTCGACAGCTTTCCCAAGATAACAGCTAGAGACTACTCGAAGGTACGAGAGCTCGAAGACCTGCTGCAAGAGCTGGAGTTTGCTAGAAAAGACCATTCCTTAACAGGTCTCAACGTCCTAGACTCAGCTCGTGGAGTGAGACCAATCTTGGAGAAGCTACCCTTCAACCTCCAAGAAAGGTGGATTTCACAAGGCTCCAAATACAAAAGGGAGAAGCAAGTCGCCTTCCCCCCATTCTCATTCTTCTTGAGCTTCATCCACGAACGGGCAAGGACAAGGAACGATCCCAGTTTCATTTTGGGTGCGCAAACCACACACAGTGCAAGCAGCCTGAGGAATAAAAGACCAGTGGCGAGATATGTTAACACTCAAACACCCATCTCGGTCCACAGGACAGACGTGTCTCCCACGACCCAAACTACTCCCGATCAGTCGGTCGACGGAGACGAGGAACCAAGGGACCCAAACAGGGAATGTCCCATACACAAGAAGCCACACCCACTTAACAGGTGCTTTGGGTTCAGGATGAAGTCCCTAGAGGAACGCAAGAGGTTACTAAGAGAATTCAGGGTTTGCTTCAGGTGCTGCGGTTCCACGACTCACCTAGCCAGAGACTGTAAAGAAGAAATCAAATGTGAAGTGTGCAAAAGTGACAAGCACGTAACATCTTTACATCCAGAGGCGCTGACACTCCACAACCCCTCCTCAATAGCGGAGCATGGCAGGGAGGAAGGAGAAGGAGAGCCAACATCTGTCATGTCTCAGCGCACCGAGGTTTGCGGAAAAAGAAGCGACAAAATGTCCTGCTCCAAAATATGCCTTGTCGCAGTGCACCCCCAGGGACAACCTGAGAAGGCTATTCGGATGTATGCAATCCTTGATGACCAAAGCAACAGATCATTGGCGAAGACGGAGTTCTTCAACTTATTCAACTCACAAGACAATGCCTCACCCTAAACCCTCAGAACCTGTGCTGGGTCAACTGAGACCACAGGGAGAAGAGCAAGCGATTACGTCATATGTTCAGTGGATAACAGAGTGAAGATATCTCTCCCCACACTCATCGAGTGCAACCACATGGCCACAAACAGGGACGAGATTCCCACACCAGACGTGGCACGCCATCACCCGCACCTCAGAGGAATAGCCAACTACATCCCGCCGGTAGAACAGGCAACCAAGATCTTGCTGCTGCTCGGTAGGGACATCTTGAGGGTACATAAAGTCCGTAAACAGCGTAACGGACCCCACAACGCACCATATGCCCAAAGACTTGACCTAGGATGGATGATAGTGGACAACGCGTGCACTAACTAAGGGCACGGACAAGATTATGTTGACGCCCGCAGAATGGTGATAACAGAATGTGGACACACATCCCTCTCTGAACCATTTCTTGGCCATCTCCAAGTGACAGGGGGGCCAAGTGAAGAGAAGAGACAAGGTCATACCCCTAAGATCGACAAGAACATCCTCACATCAGGGGGATGTGACAATGGCCTAGGATGCTTAGTGGTTAAGACAACCAAGGATAACGAGTCGACTCCACCGAAGGAAGAAAGTAACCTCCCGAAGGTGACCGACAAAAGGATCTCCCAAAAGAAAAGAAACAATCAAACAGTTTCCTTGAGAGCAATGACACAGCTGAGACGTACAGCCATTCCTCTCCACAGAGTATCAAGCAACAAGGCAGCCAGCTGTCACGGCTGGCACAGCCGCAAAAGATTGCGCCATGCAGGTGAAGCCACAGTGGCAAAAAGACTGTCCTCTCGCATGTCAAAAAAGAGACAGTCGCAGGGACATTTCATAAAGGGATTTACAAGGTCAAAAGAGACTGTTCTTCATTCTGTCCAAGTAGAAAACAGCCTCCTGAGGGCAGTCAACAAAGAGACACAAAGGCGTATCACCAAAATACGTGGAGACGTTCTCGTGCAAGAGGAATACACCAATGACTTAGGGTGCACAGCGTTCCAGACCACAAGGGACGATGACAATCAAACACCATCGATGCGAGATAGAGAATTCCTGACGTTAACGGTCAAGGAGCTCGTCAAAGACGGACCAGGCAGTTGGGTGAACCCACTACCATTCTGTTCACCAAGAAGGCACCTCCCAAACAATGGAGAACATGCCATCTCTAGGTTCATTTCGCACCTCTTCAACCTACAAAGGGAACCGGAGACCAAAAACAACTTTGTGGCCTTCATCCAGAAGATATTCCTTACTGGCCACGCAAAGCCAGCTCTAATAAAGAAAGGTGAAGAATGCTGGTACCTCAAATCATCTGGGGTCTACCACCCTCAGGAACCCGATCAAATCCATGTAGTGTTCAGCCCCAGTGCGCAGCTCCAGGCAGTCTCCCCGAACGACGCCCTCTTTACTGGACTAGATTCGACAACTGGTCTTCCAGGAGTGTCGATCCGCTTCCGCAAGGAGCCAAAAGCCATCTCCTGCCAAACGCCAGGTGTTAGAGTGACAGGCTGCCACAGCTGGCATACCTACAAGGGGATGCACTCTGTAGTTTTACCTACAAAGAGACTGTTCTTCCATAAGTTTAAAAAGAAACAGTGCTAGAGACTTTCACAGAGAGACATTGTGGTGCACCCAGCTAACCTGGACCGGTGCATCCACCCAACATCTTTTGCTAAAAGACTTTGCCAAAGGATTTCAATGCCAGTGGTACCGGCCGGTATCGCCTCGTTATGTGGACATGGACTTATTATGTTATGTTTGTTTGCATTGCACATATGTTCCACATGTTCAAGTTATATAGTGGTATCTCCAGATACCAGACGGGGAGTATCATGGAACAAGTAAGCCATTTTTGCTCTCACTGTTTGCCCCCCCCTTGTTTGCTGCTTCTGCCTGTCAGTTTTTTATTTTCAGCTGCATGTAGTTTGCACACATACACTGTGCCTGTGTGATATGTTACAATGTTGCATTTCTTGCCTCTGGGCATGTAATCAGTGAGTTGCTACTGCAGCCTCTGAGATCCTTCTCAGAATGGGCTATTCTGCCCTCCCCCCTGTTTTGTTCACAGATAGTCTGTCCCAAGACTATTCCTTTTACCCACACTGCTCCTCACTTCCTTTTCCACCCTGGAGACAGTGAGTACAGCACCCATCTCTGTTTACTCTCCTGTTTACTCTCCTATGGCAAGGCCATCTCTTTCTACCTGTTTCTAACTACAAATCACTACTACACACCATCCACAAGAGCCTGTATTTACTGCTGCTTTTCCAATAAAGTGAAGGAAATATTATAGGACTTGGAGTGATTTGGAAAGGGGGCTGAGTTAATGCTATCGGGGGCTATTCACATATCACACGTGACCCTGGCTTCGGAATAGGGAGGATGATCTGGGGGAGGTATTAGTCATGGAAGACTGGAATGATATTTTTCAAAAGGTTGCCACATAATCAATGTGTATCCCAATCAGAAAAAATTCCTATAACGTTATGATGAGGTGGTACTTCACCCCCATGAGACTAGCTAAATTCATCCCAGAGTACCCAACTATATGTCCAAAAGGATGTGGAGTACAAGCCACATTTATACATATGTGGTGGGGATGCCCATTCATAGCAGCTTATTGGCTGGAAATCAAAATGTGGTCACAAAGGTTTTTCGGCTTGGACCTACCAATGGATCCCTGGTTATTTCTTTTAAACAAACCATATTACCTCCTCACGAGACATGAAAATAAATTACTGTGCCACATATCTTCAGCTGCAAGACGCGAATTAGCGGCAGTATGGAAACAAACAATTATTCCCTCAATTCAAGTTAAAAATAAAGTCTGGCAGATTTGCTACATGGAAAAACTGGTTAGTCTTAATAACGACACCTACACAGATTTTCAGAAGGTGTGGTTACCTTGGATTCTGAGTGAAAATCAACCAGAAATTAATACCCACTTAATTTTGTTGTAATAAAAAAAATAAAAAATTGATATTTATATTAACTGTGTGATAGAATATTTTAAGAAGTCTTGTAAGGTAAAATTGTAAATGAATGTGTACTTTCTCCCATCTCTATTTTTTGTACTCTTACCTCCCCCCCATTTTTTATTTTCTTCATTCCCCCCTCTCCCTAAAAATTTTAATAAAAATTAAGTTTAAAAAAAAAAAAAAAAAAATCTAAGAAAGCTTTTACGGAGATCTTTATTAATGAGTTGAGATAATATGTGGTTGGAAAATGAGATGAGACACACCATCAGTCAGCTTTATTTTTGTATTGAGACAGGTTCCATTTATCTGATTATTTATCTTAGATAATGACCTTGTTGGATGAAGGCATGTCAATGCAAAGTGAGGTATTTATCTTTTAAATTCTTATCTCTTCATACCCAATGGTAAATAACAGATTTTATAAATACAGATGCCAAACTAAATTATAGATTTTTCTTGTGTGTTGACAGGATGGGAATTGGAATTTCAAACATGCCTGTAGAATTGTATAGCTATTTGTCAGGATGTTCTCACCACAAACGAGACGGGACCGCGGTGCTGAGGTGGGAAATGTAATTACGCCACCCACAGCCACGAGGGCACGTCTTGATTGAAGAATGGTCTGGGATTCCGGGATCGGGGTAGGAGAGGTACGGATAGTAGAGGGTGCGGTAGCCAAGTCCAGGGTTAGAGAGAGAGACATTGTCATTTACCGTAAGCCAGAATCCGAATGCCACAGATGAGGAGAGTCGTGATGCCGTATGCCGAGTTCGGGATGCCAGAGGTGCAGGAAGACGTAGCAGAAGCCGGTCCGGTACAAGAGGAAATCTGTGGAACAGAACTAGGGAGGCAGAGAGTGATGAGAACAACTGGTTCTATGCTCAGCCGATGAGTTAATGAATCTGGAGGGTATATGTAGGTATGAGGAACCAATAGCCGAGTTGCAAGGTGGGGGTGTGTGAATGGGCCAGGCTGAGACAGGGATAGGTCTAGATGAGTTCCTGGAGGAGGAGCTATAAATCCTAGAAGTATTGGTGCATTGTATAGTGGCATTGAAAAATGGTACTGTCTCTTTAAGGGGTTGGTGCGCCCCTGTGTGGCCGCGCCTCCCTGTGGCAGTGTCTGCAGCTGCGTGCGCATACCCACGCCCTGAACCGAGGACAGAAGAGAAGACTTGATGTGCGCGTGCGCGCATAGGAGGACCGGAGCTTGGCGCCATGGGAAAGGAGTCTATGCGAGCCGCGGGAGACCCAGACAGAGCCGCGGGTGAGTAAGGAGCACGCCGTGCACGGCGTGACTCCTGCTTCCTTACACTATTTCAGTATGTTCATTTTCACTAATGCAGCTATATTGGTCTCAGAGCAGAGTAGAATTTTCAAAGATTGTGATATCACTCACACACACACGTCATGCCAAATATTAAGTGGACACTGCTCATCAGCACTTTATGAAAGCAGTCTGCCAGTGACGGTCTGTGGTCCATGCACAGATAAATATGAAGCAATAGTTCTGTGTCTGACCTTATGAGGCCCTTAACATGCTAACACTGAGGGACAGCTCCGAGAATCCTCGACAGGGCAAAGCACATTCTCTGTACTGCTTCCCACCATATGACCGGGAGCGCTGTCTACATGTGGTATGAGATGCTTTGCCAGTGTGTATACCACCGTATTAGCCGATATTCCTGCTGAAGAGGTTAATCCTCTCTCCTGCTCCTCACGCAGATACCCCTGCTACCTCACGGCAGGGTATTAGTAACCCCATTCTGTGCCCAGAAGTGTATCTTTCCCTTCTCACCCCTACCCCCAAGGTGTTTCTACAGCTGCTGTTAGGAAAGACGCCACCTCAACTTCCTCCCGCAAGGGCTCAGACGGAGGTGCAAGACTGCAGCTAGAAAAGCATCCTGTACAGCTGGGGCATCAGAATACAGAAGCAGCAGACAGCATCAGAGCTGGTCTGTTATGGGCAGTGTGTGTTAGAGCCAGGCTGTTATGTGAGGCATGTCAGCACAAATACCCTCCCCATGTGGTGTCGGATCCCCAGCACCCTCTGAAGCTGCTCCGGGTAAGTCCTGCATGGGGTGGGGGTTCCGCCGGGTTCAGGGACAGCTGGCAGAGCTATCCCAGCTCTCCCCCTTTGGCAGACACGGAACCCCTGATCGCGGCGGCCACTAATTTTTTCCTGCGGTCCCGGTTATAACGCGGTCTCATTATGTGGCCCGATTACCGTGTTATAACGGTGTTGTGCTGTATTTTCCAAGTATAATATCTGTTTTGATTTACCAGGTTAATACTGGGTTAGATTCTCAGTGTCCACCAACCCTCCAATTTTAATAACCTGTTAAGGTTCTACAGCATCCCCAAATCGGTGCTCAGAGGGTGAGAGGTAAAGCACTGATGGTTATCCCACTCCTGTGCACCTTGTGTGGGCAGAATTGTCAGCCCTTTTTTTTTTAGATTGCGCATAACTATCGGCCCAACTTTTTTCCAGCATGTCCACCATTCGGACTGTGTTGCCCAGGGCATTAATTTGGGTGAGGATCTGCCCCCAGGTTCATACATTTTTTAGCTGTGCTCATTTTTGAGCTTAGTGCCCCTAATAACTTAGATTGGTTATCCACCTCCCCATTAATGAGGATATTTAATTCTTCCTCTCTAAATGTAATGCTCCTGATCCGTCCAGCAGCAAGGTCAGTAGCAGCAGCAGAGGTGGGAGCTTCCTCAGCCTTGTTGATACCTGTAGCGTATAGCTATTATGGCTGAAAAACTTCTCTATGTATTGTGTATTTATTTGAATTTGAACTTATGCATGGGTGTTACATTTAGGTAACGAACATGTGTTACGCGGCTGGAGTGCATGGGCATTACGTCGAACGTATGTGATATTTTCCCCGATGCACATGTGCAGTAGTAGCACATCGTAACCTTATTCAGAGCTACTCTACTGTGTTATTCCAATGTGCTGGATGTACTATATGTGCTGCATGTTTAGGAGCTGGAACTCATCCACAAGTCGTTAACTGCTAGCTCACCCTTTTGTTGTCACATATCCTCTACAATTGGACAGCAGAGGAGGTTATCATTACATGTAGAAAAAGCAATGATTATTACAGCGATTTTTCACACATAACTATATTGCGTGATGAAACAACGCACTAAGCTGTTCCCAGTCATTTCTGGAAGAACGTGTCCGCTTTCTCACCACCAGGGTTTTAATTCACTATGTAAATAATGTACACATTAAGAGATTGATTCATGTTAAATAAAATTCTATTATTTTTTTGTTGCATTCCCTATAGAGGTAGCTTCGGTGACCAGTCTTCTACTGGTCCGACCATAGCCAGTATACGGTACTCCAACACACGCATGTAAGGTGTTTTATTATCCCTACTGGCTGAGTGCAACTATTTGGGACCTATTCTGATCTTTGTTTAGACCTTGTAATTCCTGGATTCCATAATGGCAAGGACATTAAATACAAAATGTGAAACTGACCACTTATAAACTGCAGAAACAGATGGCGAACACAGTCACCTAGATCCCTAGTAGCACGCACTAGTACAAAGTACAAGAATGAATATCCACTGATAAATACAATTATCCCACTACCCCACGAGGGGTTAACAAAGGTGACAGACGTGCAGTCTGTTAAAAACAGAAAATAACAAAACTTTAATGATACTTCGTAAATCAAGCCGAAACAAGTGTAAGTATGTACATGTGAAAATAAAAAAGGAATAAAAATGATTCCTTGAGGGGAGGTGCTAGAAGAAAATTTGGTAGTGGAAGGAATAAGCTTAATAGCTAACCAGTAATCTTCATAACACCGCTACCAGTTGACCCAGTGGTCCGGTTGACACCTACAGATAGGAACCCTGCCAAGGTGCAAAATACATATATGATCCGCAGCTAGCAGATCTAGGTGACTCTGTTCACCATCTGTTTCTGTTCTCTTCCCTCCCTATGCACCTGGAGCCAATTAACACTTTGTATGTCCTAGGTATTGAGCGATAACTTGATTGTTGTATGTTCACTTATAAACTGCATAAGCATGGAGAATCAATCCCACTACTCCACCCTTGGAGCCTTTAACCAGGTAACAATAAATAAAGATATAAAATATATAATAAACAAATTATGTCAATTCAATGACGATATTAACTATGACAAACACAATCCTTTAAAAATTTATATTGCAGTTGTTGTCAGAAAGTGTATAAAGTCAGAATTCCATCATGACGGCACAAAGTTACACATGAAAGTCCAAGCAAAATATGGCTGCTATCACATAGTGCTCCAACCAATCAGATTAGGAGATATACCATGTGAGGCATCACATGGTACACCCACAATCCAATTGGCTGGAGTACCATGTGACAGCTTCCATTTTTAAGTGAAAATTCTTTGCTGGCACCAACAGAGTTTTGATGGGGACATTTTCATTCATTGTAAGAAAAACATGTGACGGAAGTGACATCATGATGCAGAAATGGTCACAGGCCTCAGCGCATGCGCAAAAGGGTCCTCAGGACAGCGCGCATGCACATAACTCAATGTTCCAGGCCACACGGAGGTTGGAGGCAGCGTATGTGCAGAAGAGGAGGCAGAAGCCTATATTGCCCCATGCATGCCCCGGCTCGGCGCATATGCACACCAGCCGCTGGCTTGGCGCACATGCACAGCAGCCACCCTGCCACACTTGGGATACGGAGACCACAGACATCACTGACACACACTGAGACAGACAGACAGAGAGATACGCACACACGGAATTCACACTTAGTATAAATATAAAAAGGTGCAAATAGCAAAAAATAGGGGGAGGGGGGCGTGCCAGGCATGCACGTTCTAATCAAACTTCTTTATGTTTTGTCACTGAAATTGTGTTTTGATTTTCAATTAAAAACATCACCATCACAAACACAATTTCTGTGACAAAACAGTGACAAAAGACAAAGAAGTTTCACTTAAAATGCACACAACTTTTTTTTTTTAAAGGTTGTGACGTCCCTTCCTTTAAGATGATGTCTTAATTAGACATTAGCTTATATAATCATGACTGAGAGAGTTTTGATTTCTATTGTTGACTCAATCAGATCCAAAACCATTTCCCAGAACCTTTTCATTTTAGGACAAAACCACCAAATATGTGCTAAGTTGACTATTTGCCTGCAACCTCTCCAACATTGATCAGAGACCAGTGGGAATAAGTAACTTAACTTCTTAAGTGCCACCTAAAAACTATTTTAGAAATATTTTCCTTAGTTGTGGTACAGATGGATGTTTTTGAAACATTATCCCAGTCCTCAGCTGAAATGTTAGTCTGGAGTTCTATTTTCGTCATATAATTATGAGCCCAGGAGGTCACCTATTGGTACCAATTTCTAATAATGAATGGAGATTAAAGCGTTTTTATATTGACGGTCTCTGAAGAAATTTTCAATGATTATACACCAGGGAAATTCTCATTATGGAGTTATAGGGAACTACTGTATGCACTAAGCAATTCGCCTTTTTTGTCAGCATTGCTATCACGGTATGCAGAAAGCCCTGAATACCAGTTATAGCCACCTTTGCAAAAATGGCGAGTAGCCGGTGACGAGACGATCGGTCCTCCGAAAAGGCCTTACCCGGCGAGTTCTGCTGCAGAGAGCGAGCTGTCTCTCCCTGTGCAAATCTCGCCAGAAATTAAAGTTGTTAAATATAGTTTTTATTAATAGTGTATATGAGCAGGGGGTCTCCGAAGCAGAACCGCATTGGTTTCAGGTCCGGGGACCCCCTGCTTCCCGAGATACAGGCCCCGTTATAGGGTGCCGGTATCTCCTATGCATTTGATGCCCACGGTTCTGTGACGAGGGACATTTAAATGCATAGGAGTGAACAGCACCCCATAATGGGGCCTGTATCTCGGTAAGCAAGGGGTACTCGGACCTGAAAACAATGCAGATCTGCTCTGGCAACCCCCTGCTCATCTACACTAGTATTAAACCCCCCACCCAAAAATATTTTTAAATTCATTACCTTAGCAGGTATCCGCTAAGGTAATGAAGCTACTTTAAATGTAATTTTTATTAAAAGTGTGCGGAGCAAGGGGTCTCCTAAGCTGAACCGCTCTGATTTCAGCCTCAGGGGCCCTCAGGTTCCAGAGTTAATGTCCATGGTATTTATAAACCGGTGACGTCACCCGGACATGTAAAAAATTGCAGTGGTACTGGCCACCGATGCCCTATACCAGGGTCTGTAACTCGGGAAGCAGGGGGTCCCTGACCCAGAAATCAAAGCGCTTCAGCTCAGGGACCCCTGCTTCCCGAGTTACAGGCCCTGGTATGGGGCATCATTTGCCGGTACCGCCGCTATTTTTAAAGTGTCCGGGTGACGTCACCGGCTGATGTAAATACCATGGACTGTAACTCTGGAAGCAGGGGGTCCCGAGTCTGAAATCAAAGCGGTTCAGCTCAGATATGGATAATAGATTATTTGCCCATTATTAAATACAACATTATCTAGGCAGCATAAATAAAGTAAATAAAAACTGGTCTACTTACCCCTGGCAATATGAAGGGCATCCTCATCAGACTACTGCAGGTCCATGACCTCCGTTGCCATAAAGAATACATAGCAAAATATATTCTAATGGCCCCTAACCCCTTAATCACTTTAGCGGTTAGTAACCGCTATAGTAATTAAGGGGCTAACCCACCCTGCTCCGCTACACACCTGGGAGGCCTAACCACACACCCCCCGGACCCACTATACCCACCCTGTACCCATTGAGTGGCATAGTGGTACATCATACCCATATAATATGGGCATAATAAGCCACTATAGTACTCAATGGGCACAATCAAAATACATGAATGCCCAAAAGACACAATAATAAAACATACAAAAAGCACGTTAACATCCCAATTCAATAAATAAAAACACTAGCCAACAAATGCAATTTATAAAAGCACTAACCAACACAACAATGAATTCATTTAACCATTAACCAACAAAGCTATTAATGAATAAAACAAGTAGGCAACACAACCATTAAAACCAGGAACCGACACAAGACATCATAAATTCAATTAGAAAATCAATCAAACAAAATATTAAAATAATGCAGCAAAATGACAAACAATTACATCCACATAATAAACAGAACTAGAAGAGAAAAAATCCCACTCAATTGCCACGGGTAAGTAGAACTGATTTACTTTATTTATGCTGCATGGCTAATGTTTTTTTTAAAAAAATGGGCAAATTATCTATTATCCATATCTGGGTAAGAGTTATTTTGCCCACTACTGTACTGTATGTATTTGGTGTGTGGGGGCGGTGTATTTATTGAAATGTAGGCCATGTTTTTGTTCTTTTACATACAGGAATGGTGCCGCAGACCAGTGGGGACCACAGGGACCACCTGAGGACCCTCGGACACCAATGGGGACCACCAGAGAACCCACGGAAACCTGTGGGGAGGAACAGGGGGCACCATGGACCACCCAAGGGCCTCCAGACCCCTGTGGGAACCACCCGAGTTCCCCCAGACACCCGTGTGGATGCCCCAGGGACCTCCATACTACCACGGGGACCACCCGTGGATCCCATTGGGGCCCATGGGGACCCACAGGGACCACCTGGAGGCCTACGGAGCCTAGCGGGGACCACCCAAGGGCCCCAGACACCCGTGGGTGTCCCCCGGGATGCACTGTGTGGCCTGCGGAGACCCGTGGGGACCACCTGGGAACCCCCACTGGCATGTGGTATTAATCCTGTGTGTAAAATAAAAAAAGAATGGTTTTATGTGTGGGCACAGGGTGGGTTGTGTCTTGGTGTTTATTAGCTATTGTAATGTTTATAGGTGGCCTAGGAGGTGGGTAGTGGGCCTGTTGTGAGTATTTTGTTCTATTGTGGGTAGTGGTGGGAGGGGTTAACCCCTTTATGACCTTAGCTGTATTAACCGCTACGGTCACGAAGGGGTTAACTCCACCAGTAACTCCAGCCGCAAAGCCTAAACACCCACCTTCACCCACCCCGCCACCAACAATAAGCATGGCACTGGTGGTTAACCCCTTCATTGCCTTAGCGGTTCCTAAGGTAAGGAAGTTGCCTGTAAATACATTTTTCATGCATCGGATTCATGCCGGGGGTCTCCTGTGCTGATATTAATGGGTATCTGGTCCAGAGTCTCCCGGCATCAATCCGATGCAGGAAACATGCATTTTATTTTCTAAGTGCCGTCTCGCTGCTTCTCCCCACCTTCTTGACAACTTATTGTGGCGGGACGATTTGGAGAAGAAATCTCAATTCTAATGTGCCTCATAGAATTGAGCGTGTTTGAAAAACTGGCGATCAGTGCTGAAAAGTGGCTTCTCGCCACGTGACTGGCGAGTTTTTTTTTTTCCGGCAAGAATAAACGGTGATTTTTACTCTTATCGCCAACTTATCGGGGCTTACTGAATAGCAGTTGGCTTTTTTGGCAAAAACGTGGCAAGAAGTGACTTATCAGAGCTTTCTGCATAGGCCCATAATGTCTTATTTGTAAAAAAAAACCTGAATAGTTCTATATAAAGTAGTGCATGCAGGATTCCATTTTAATCTAGTAATTGTTCTTTAGATAATAGATTTCCTATGTCTAGATTTTCTATTTCTTTCCATATGTTGAATGTGTTTGGGCTTAAACCTGGATGAAAATCAGGAATTAAATTAGGCTTGGATATTTTCTGGAATTTGAATTTGGTAACATTCCAAATATCTATGATACAATCTATATTCGGGTATAACATCTGAAATGTTCCTTTCCTTGCCTTAGTTTGCCAAAGAAGTGCTGGTAGAGAGACTGGTTTTGACTGGATACATAAATTCGAACTAAGGTAGGTGAATGTCCCTTTTTCTAAATCGAGCCACAAATATTTGCGGCAATGTCGAATGCCGAATAATTTACACATCTTTAATGTCTATTCTCTACTCAAACTGTAAGATCATTTTTAGACTGTAAGCAACAACATAATTTGAACATATTTCTATTTGTTGCCTCCCCACATCTTTCTCACTTACCTTGCCTTCTTGTATTTATCACCCCATGTTTTTTTTATCCTATACTTACCCTTCCTCACTCAAATTCGCTGTAAAACCATTTCCAAAAAAGTTTTAAAATAAGGGCCTCTCTCTAGTAAAAAATCAAATCACTAAAATCCTGTTTTCTTTTGCTACTGTAGTTATGCAGCCAGACAATTTTGACAACATTTGACATATTACCCCCTAAGATTATACCTCATCTACATACAATAATGCAAATTATGCTTTCACTGCAAAAGGATTTGCTAAAATCATCATGAACCCAAACTCTACACATATATTCTTCTGAAGCACTTTCCTATAGTAAAGGGTTTAATATATTAAAGACATTTATGGGAAAATGGAATTTAATCTAAATATTTCTAAGATTTTTGGAAGATAAATCTATACTAAATTTCTTAGGTATACTAATTATAGCATTCTTTATCAGCCGCCTTTATAAAGAGAGCCTCATTATAAATGTATAGGTTTGTTTTTTTCAAAGTACTTCTACCACAGTACACCATAATATACATGGCAGAACAAAAAGCACAATAATTATATTGTTTCTGGTTTTATTTGGACTTGTGGTTAGCGTTGTAATGCTATTTGACATTATTAAACCTGAAATAATTTAGCAAACAATGAGAAGCAATATGCAGTAAATGGAATATACAGGTCAACAGTGGGCATGTCCATCATATTCTATTACTGTACTTAATTCCATATGTAGCTGAGTCCCCCTTCTTACCTCCGGTGCGGGGGGGAGAGGGGAGGGCAGAAGGCTGCCTGGCTTGTCGGGGAGCTGCTCTGGGGCAGGCACCGGCCATTTGCTGGGCTATTGCGCATTCGTGTGACATTGCGCAATCACAGAACACAACAAATGCGACAGCCATCTTGGAGGTGGCACCGCAGGCTACATTGCGCATGCGCAGGACCTGGCCGATGCAGCGGCCATCTTGAGTGTGGCGATGCAAATGGAATGCATATGTGCGGAGGCCCAGGAACCGGAAGAAGAGGAGGAGGATATCCTCCGCGGGACTAGCGGCCGCGAGTCACACGGAAGAAGGGAGGCAACGGAGAAGGTAGCGTCCAGGGAGCAGTGCTTCCCTGGACTAGGCCTAGACTTGCCCCATAGGCCCCAGCTAGGCTCTGAGCAACTTGGGTGAAGTGTTGTAGGGAAGGCCCCAGATAGGGACGATTCCCCATTAGTGCACAGCAGTAATATTGCATCGGTGACCGGACGGCCACGTGGTTCTCTGTGGTTTGGGACCAGGCCGCAGGCCGCATAGACATTCCAGTGAGACACTCCAGCTGGAGCTCGCCCAACTAGGAGGATCCAGACCCTTAAGGCATGAGGGTATTGCTGTTGGAGGCCCCGCGACCTAGGACTTGACTGATCCTTTGATACGATGGCAACACCTGGGTACAGGAGTGCCAAGGCAGGTATCCTAAGTACATCAATGGCTCATAACACTTTGGGGTAGCGCTACCTCACACTTTGAGGGGGATTGTTCTGCGGACACCGTGTGCTTAGGGGCCCAGGGCACAATCAGTACTTTGGGAGATCATTAAGTGTTGGGACATTGGTTATACACCGTGGGTACCAAGGGTAGTGTTGTGATATGTGTTCAGTATATGTTATTGTGTGTACAGTAAAGATCCGTTATATACATTGTGGGTGTATTATTACTAACTAGTACTGAGTCCTATATGGGACCATCTCGCCCTGTTGGGATCCCTCATAGGTGGAGGCGCAGCACCGAACAGAGAGAGCAAGTTCATCCCAGGCTCCCAGTGGTGGAGGCTTAGGCCTCCTGTGAGCAACAGGTACAGCAGCACACGTAGTCGCCCACGTAGTTCCTGTAAGGGAAAGGGGCTACACATATGAAAACAATCTTTGTCTTTGTATCCAATTTAATCCAGATGCTAGTGATGTTTCAAAATGTATAGGCAAAATCTGGCCTGCAGTTAACTAGTTTTGAAGTAGAGTTTATTAGTCTGCAGTACACACTTGGATTGTAAGCTCTCCAGGGCAGGGATTTCCTTTACTATTGTCTGACTTTGTTGCACTTATTTTATTATAATTCCCTGTACTGTATTGTCTCTTTGTAAAAGCGTGAGTACATTGTGGGTGCTAGAAAGATATACATACACACGTACTGTACCACACATTAAAGCAGCAATCCCTGCAAAATATATTATTATTATTTTTTTACATAAATGAAACCAGAGGGTCCTATATTCTGAACCTCACTATTTTCAGATATAATTATGTTTTACCGTGTCGGTGCTCCTCATGGAGATCAATATGAAGCATCAACTGATGATGTCCCAGATGCTGAAAATAGCACGGGACTGCACCAAATGGACACCATGGGTCCAAACAAGTACACAATGTCACTTCCACAGACACTCTAGTCTACTACTGCTTACTCAAGGTATGTGAAATGGTGCTCAAAATCAATAATGGGCTTTATGTCAAACTTGATTGTAGTAATGATATTTAAATGTCCAGATATTGGTAGGATGATAATGAAGAATCAATAATGAGTACAGCTGGGTGAAGTAAGTGCCAAGTGGTGTTTGCATACTAACCACAGATATTGATACTATCACCAGTATCCCATTATGGGATCACATTATGTAACCAATAAAATAATAGGGTAATCACATTATGTAACCAATAAAATACTGACAGGACTTATAACAGGGAATCCCAGCGATGCAGCATCCCAGCGATATCCAAAGCATGCAGTCCGTGAAGTAGCTTCAATTCTACTGCTTAATAAAAGTCTATCTAATATTGACTAACCTATTATGCAATCCTAATAGCAAGTGTAAAAGATATACATTGCTATATTTATTATGCACTCTTCTGCCATATGGAACCTTTCAGCACTGAAAGTCAACTTACCAGCCATTCACATGGGCCCACATTTACTAAGCAATGCAGTGTCATAAGATATATCTTAGCACTGGAAGCCACCTTCTCGCCCACTCATTTCAATTGGCTGGCTTCTAGCACTGGAAAGTGTCTTATGGAGGGGCACAACTTAGTAAATATGGGCCAAGGTGCCGTATGGTTTAACTTCACTTATAATATATGGCCTTTAATTATTAGGCTATCATTATCTCTCTAAGGAACTATGTTCAAATAGTAAATTGTGGCCTTCTCCTTACTGATGTTATTATTTTCATTAAGAGAAATGTTTCTATAAAATTAAACCTAGTTTGCAGTAGAGCAAAAGTTTAATAAATATTCCTGTCTTCTTATATTGTATATAAAGTATTTGGACTAGCATAATAACAATTCTTATTATTTTTACTTGCATCTTAATCAGCTCCATCAATTATATTAATAGTTCTCAGTAGTCATAAACAAACACATTTATGTTTCAATATTGTTTGGCAAAGCAAAAAATGACAAACACATATCTTCTAATGAGCAATTAAAATGAAATTAATTATACAATAGCTTGCATATAAAAGCTTGAATTATACCAGTATTTTTCCAGAGCTGCTATCAAAATATTTTTTAATTAACAATTCATTAAAACTGTGTCCTTTGAGTTGATAGTGAAAAAGGAAACTACCAAAAAGGGCGGTAAATAAGGAAATGATTGATTATGTAGAGTACCTTGTGACTGTCTACATTTATCATCTCACATTGTGGCATTTTCTGTTGTAAAGTACTTGCAATCTATATTCCGTAGAGCAAATTGAACTACATCATTTTGGTTTACTAGTAAATAGTTTATTGTAAATAAGTTGAAAAATGTGTGCCACTGTAGAATGCTGATAGAATGTCACGTTTGTCCCAATTTGTATCTATTTTCCTTTCTCATTGAAAATCTTGTAGTAAGAGGTGTGTGTAAATATAGCAACAAATCTACAAAGCTATTCCAAATATTCTCATACAAATTTTAACCTTAAAGCGTTATTCAGATAAGATAGTTATACAAATATATACATACTGTAAGGAACACATTCATACTGGACTTCCAGATATTTATAGGTCCCCGGGCATGGATCTGGAAACACATCTGGTCCAGCAACAACAGCACACTGAGTACGGTTATTGCATCTGAAATATAAATGTTGGTATAATTAAGCAATTAGCACTGTAGTAATATGTTATACATAGGTATATATCACATAGTTACATAGCAGATGAGTTAAAAGAAAATCATATGTTCATAAAGTTCTACCTATGCTACATTTATCCTATATTTGTATTCACAGTATTTTGATCCAGAGGAGGGCCAACAGAAAACCCCAGTGAAACATTATTCAATAATGTCTAATAAAGGGAAAAATAAATTCATCCCTGACTCCAAATATTGACAATCAGATTTCTCCCTTGATCAACATCCTTCCCATGTTTACGTATTTGGTATATCCCTGTATATTCTTTGTTACTGGTGAAAACTCCTTTCCTCCATCCTTAAGGGATGCCCCCATGTCATTTGTACTTGTACCTTGAGATTAATAGTTATTTTGAAAGCTTGTTGTATTGTCCCCGAATATATTTGTATATAATTATCATATCCCCTCTAAGATGCCTAATTTCTAAATAAATACATCTAAATTATCTAGCCTCTCCTCATAAATCAGATTCAGTCCCCTTTATTAATTGGTGGCTCTTCTCTGCACTTTTTCTAGTTTCATAATGTCTTTTTTATGGAGAGGTGCCCAAAACTGTACTCCATATTCAGGATGTTGTCTTACTAATGCTTTATACAGTGGCATAATTATGCTTATTTCTCTTCCATCCCTTCCCCGCTTGATGCAAGATATTTTATTTGCTTTTGCAGCTACTGCATGACATTGGGCCCTATGCCTAAGCCTGCTGTATACAAACATTCCTAAATCCTTCTCCTTTATAAAATAGATTGACTTAATTTTGCCCCATTTAATTTTTAGTCGCATGTTTATTTGTGTTTCCAGAATGCATAACCGTAAATGTATCTGATAGATATAGATATCTCTATATAATATGTCAATCCCACTGACATGAGCAATGATATTCCTTATCACAGCTTTGTGAATTTCCCTGAAGGAGTTCCTTGCTGAGAAGCTTCCATTTACAGTCTACTTTTGGTGCAAAAAACACTGGTAGATAAAGTGATTTCCTAAAGTTACAAAGAAAGCTGATATTATGATTCAAACTGGGTTCACCCACTTCAAAGGCAGTGTTCTAAAAATGATAATTATTATAATATCATGTAAACATATTCTACAGTACAGTACAATGAGGTTTGAAGACATAATAACAATACAACTACAACAGTAACATACAGTGACACAGTATACAATGAGGGCCTGCTCCATAGAACGTATAATTTTAATTGAAGGGACAGGGGGTGTAGAATGTGTGTGTGATTCAAAAAGCCACAGTACTTTCTTTGAAGATAGCAGCTGGGATGCTCTTATCGTTGTAAAACATTTCTGCCTCATTACAATAAACATTGCATAACTAACTTGAGCCCACAGTTACTGAACATTGTTACATCGTAGGACATTTTGGGAATTTGACTCCTTATGGAAAATATGTGTCACAAACTGGATTATTTCTCCAAAAACTGATGTAAATTGTGTCTATTTGCCTCTGCATCAATTTATCAAGGTATAATTTTCTTTCTCTTTTCATCACATAAATCTGCAATGTTGGAGGTGGTGTCAACTTTGATCCTAAGGGATCTGTGGCAAATGTGACAAATGATATTTGGAGCAAATTGCACCATTTTATACATGCAGTATACCACCTCAAGTATTATTCGGGTGAACAGTACCATTTATTAACTTTAGACCCTTTATGCTGGAAAACCTGCAATACATTATTTTGCAAGGCTGTAACGGATCCGCACCTTAGTTTACTGTTTGCCTTGCCTTACAGACATGTGCAGTCCTGGAACACTTCCCCTGATATTTACTGCAGCCTGGATTCACTCATTAAAGCAATACTTTCACACGCCCCTCCTGCTATTGGTTCACTGACCTTTAAATACAGCCTTCCACAATACTTCCCTGCCGAGCATAATCCTTCCTGGATGTAACACATGTTCTGCCACAAGCCCTAGGCTTGGCTCTGTTGTGTACTAACCTCTCTAGTTCTATTCCCTAGTTCCTGAGGCCTGCTGCTAGTCTTCATGCAGGGGCCTGTGTTTCCTGAGTATCCTGAGGCCAGCTACTACTCTCTACGTAGAGGCTTGCTTTCCTGGGGCCTGCTGCTAGTTTCACGCAGAGGACTGTTCCTGACTCCTGTGCTGAAGCGGAGGACTCTCCAGTGTGTACTTAAGCTCCCTATTTCCTGAGGCCTGCAGTCCTTGCATAGCAGAGGGCTGTCTACCAGTTCCTGGGGCCTGCTGCTCTCTCTCCATTGCAGAGGCCGTGTCCTGGTTCCTGTGCTGAAGCGGAGCACCTCCAGAGTATACTTCAGCTCCCTGTTTCCTGAGGCCTGCTGCCCTACCCTTAGCAGAGGCCAGTCTACGAGTCCTGAGGTCTGTACATAGTTACATAGTTACATAGTAGATGAGGTTAAAAAAAAGACTTCCGTCCATCAAGTTCAACCTTTGCTATATTTGGACAACAGATACTTTATCCTATATCTATACTTATTGATCCAGAGGAAGGCAAACAAAAAACCCCATTTAGGGGAAAAATTAATTCCTTCCTGACTCCAAGAATTGGAAATCGGATTATTCCCTGGATCAACATCCTTCCCATGTATACTTATTTGGTATATCCCTGTATACCTTTCCCATCTAAAAAGATGTCCAACCTTTTTTTTGAACAAATCTATTGTATCTGCCATCACAGTCTCTATGGGTAATGAATTCCACATTTTAACTGCCCTTACTGTAAAGAACCCGTTCCTTTGTTGCTGGTGAAATTTCCTTTCCTCCATCCTTAAGGGATGGCCCCGAGTCCTTTGTACTGCCCGTGGGATGAATAGTTCTTTTGAAAGCTCCTTGTATTTTCCCTGAATATATTTGTTTATAGTTATCATATCCCCTCTTAGACGCCTCTTTTGTAATGTAAATAAATCTAATTTAGCTAGCCTCTCCTCATAAGTTAGAATGTCCATCCCCTTTATTAATTTGGTGGCTCTTCTCTGCACTCTCTCTAGTTCCATAATGTCTTTTCTTAGGATTGGTGCCCAAAATTGTACTGTAGCTCTCTCTCCCCTTGCACAGGCCCGCTCTGGACTCTTGCGCTGAAGCACTGGTTTGCCAGCGCTGCCAGGCGGTGTGCCCACTCCGGTCTGCTTATCCCTTCCTGAGACTGGTGCCATGGTCGCCGCACGCGCAGAACCCGCTCCTGCACCCACGCTCCTAGGCTGAAGCGGGGAACTCCTGACTACCTGTTGCCGAAACTCCACTTGGATAATGTTTACCCTGATGTCTCCAATGCTGACCCTGGCTTGTCCACTGACGATGCTGCCTTCTCCAGTCCCGACCCTGCTATGTACGACTATGAACTGCGCAATCCGGATCAGCCTGCGCGGTCTAAGGTCGGTGCTTATACAACCCCACCTCAGGGACGCGGCCCGACCCTGGTTTGTGGCGAGCACAACTGTGACAAAGGCATTGTAAGGCTACGGCCCAAATGTTGGCTGCTGCATGTGCACCTGGCATCCTGGTGACACGTGCACAGCTTAAAGCCATGATCTGCAGTCTGTAGGGAGTGATGGAAGGCGTGGCAAAAACACAGAGGGAGGGCATGAACAACAAAGCTGTCTCAGTTGCTGTGGCACCGCAAGCATCCAGTACAGACTTTCTGCCATCTTGCTGGCTGACGTGCCACAGTGCTTCGTGAGCCAAGACAGCAGAACCCAATGGGGCCTGCCTGATTAAGGTGAGTGTCTGGTGTGCGGTGCCCATGCCACTGAGCACGCCACCATCACCACAGGGACTGAGCCTAAAGCTACGGCCCCAGTCCACCCGGCTGCATGCGTGCCAGGCGGCATGGCGGCACATGCAGCAACTACAGCTGCGATCAATTGGTCTGTAGGGGAACTCTAGGAAAGCGCAAGGGAGGGCAGGGCCATGATGGGGGGCACGGCCATGATGGGGCATATCTGCCCTGCCATTGGCTGCGCAGCGCCACGTGACCGCATCGTGGCACAGGAAGACAAAATTTGTGTCTTTCCTGCCAGCGTATGTGTCACATTGCTTTGCGTGCCCACAAACACACAGCGACTGGGGCCTGCCCCACACTGGGCTGTGCTGTGGTGTGTAGCACGCACGCTATAGCGTACGCCGCTGTGACTACCAGGGACTCAGCATAAGTCTCTCCTTAAACAATGCAGTTAATGTGCAGTACAAACTATTTCCTTCACTTAAAGGTACCTTGCATATTTGCAGAATTTGAGTTATTAGTAAAAAAAATACTAGATTTTATGTTATCATTAAAACAACTTTTTACAATCAATGGTGGATCTCAAATAATTCCAACACATCGGAAAGATGTGCACTATCTAGTCATACTCTTTTTTAATCTACAATTTTTCTAGCATTTCAATAGCGCTCAATGTAATAACAGGTAAAGTGTTCTCTATTTGTGTATGCTTATAAAGCTGTTTGCATTAAAACAAGTAAAGTTCCTATAGTACGATAAGTGCAACATGAGCTGGTGAAACCACATGGTTGTGAACATTTTTTCCAAATATCAAAAACACTATACATCAACATTTCTAGAGCAATTTGTTTGTCTTTGTCTGAGCCTTCTAACCATGTCTAACATGAAAACAGAATTTCCTCAAGGCTACATTTGTGCAGTTGTTACTTTGTAGATGCCATTTCTTTTATTTGACATCTGACATTTGACCCGTAGTCATCTTTTTTCTTTTTGTAGAGCATGTAATATCCATAAAAGGACTCATTAAAAATGAAGTGGGTGCTTCATGTGTACCTAAGGCTATATTTGTCAGCCTAAATGACAATTTTATTTTACCTTAAAAATTAAAATAGATTCATTATCAAATGCCTTAAGCTTATTTTCCTAGCATGGTGGTGAGATTTATAGGACCTGATTTTTCCACTCAGACAATTTAGTAAATCTAGTACAGTAGTTCTACATTTTGCAATGTTTTCCTATTCAGATTTCCAGGTATGTTAAGCGACAAGCATCATAGACCAATGATATCAGGTATCATGAAAAGGATATATTGAGTATTATATTATACATTGTTCAAGAATTTTGGTGTCCTCACTTTGTCCATGAGAGAAAAGAAGTACTGTAGCAATAAATTAAGCAGGCTACTTTTGGAACAGTACAGTATAAAATGCCTAAATTAAATTTGAATATACGTATTTAAGTAATAATCCCCGAAGAACAGGGCATTATTGGCCAATAATGCCCTGGCTGAAAGAGTTGAAGGCCAGAGGCGAAGCCGAGGGACTATAACCCAGCCAGGGCATTATTGACCAGTAATGCTCTGTTCTGAAGGGATTATTACTATTGTAGGCTAAATGTAGGCTTTTTCATAAATAATAGACACTTTTGTCTAGTTATATCGATTTTTTTATTAAAATAAAATGGTAAATACATTAAAGCACCTCTATAAACACTTACACTGCAGCTCTCTATACACACACACACACACACACACACACACCAGGTCTACACACACAAACTGCTGCTACACGCAAACTCTGCTGCTACACCCATAAAACACAACAGCACACCACACACACGCTGCTACTGACACACACACACGCACTGCAGCTCCACACACACACACACACACACCAGTTCTACACACAACACAGCAGGTCTACACAAAACAAACTGCTGCTACATACAAACTCTGCTGCTACACACACACATACAGCACACCACACACACACACAACACAAACGCTTCTGCTGCTGCTACTGACACACTGACACAAACACACACAAACACTGCTGCTGTTGCTACACTGACACACTGACACAAACACACACAAACACTGCTTCTGCTGCTGCTGACACCCTGACACATACAAACACACAAACACTGCTGCTGCTGACACACTGACACACACACTGCTGCTGCTGCTGCTGCTGACACTGACACACACACACACACACACACTGCTGCAGCTGACACTGACACAAACACTGCTGCTGCTACTGACACACTGACACATACAAACACACATACACTGCTGCTGACACACTGACACACACACTGCAGCTGCTACTGACACACTGACATACAAACACTGCTGCTGCTGCTGCTGCTGCTGCTGCTGCTGCTGCTGCTGACACAATGACACACAAACACTGCTGCAGCTGACACTGACACAAACACTGCTGCTGCTGCCACACTCACACACAAACACTGCAATTTTGCAGCTTTAGCCTAAATATATATAATTCCTGGTAAAACATTTTATAAATAAAATAAATAAATAACACATTCATTCCTGCATCTCAATCGTATTACTAATATTTCTACCATAGGTTTCTTAATATCTATAATTACAGCACCCAATGGTAGAAATAACATTAACCCCCTTGATGTCTGTGGCTACAAAGGTAAACCACAGACATCAATGGGGTTAAAACACAATCAATCTACACTACCTACCCACCGTGGCTACCTTAGTTGCTAGTAAAGCATCACCATGCAATGCTTTACAAACTGCTAAGGCAAAGATGGTCAACAACTACCACTTCCCAGTGGGCCAAATTCGAAATGTCCTCTTAAAGAGAGTTATTTGCCCTGGGCAGGGTTGTTACGCCTCCAGAGGGCTAGTGGTCGTGGTTAACCCCTTGTTTGCCTTAGTGGTTAGTAAAGCATTGCCACTGAGATAACCAATGGGGGTAAGTAGTATAGTTTAATGTTAATATTAACCCATTTGTAGCCCTTAGTGGTCACCTAGTCATGTTTAGCTACCCACTTGGGCTACTAAGTGTACTGTAATGTGTTTTTAATTTTTATCACCTATTCCATACTGGTTTAGGATATCTTTCTCATATCTATAATGGCCACAATATTGACATAGGCAAGATAAGACTAATGCCGACCCGGGGTATGTGATAACAAAATGCAGTATTTATTAGCACTACCGGGGTTCCGCTAAGTATTGGGATTTGATGTACAGTATGACATCAACATGAATAAAACTGCTGTATTTAGTCATGTTAATACGGGTCCTGATATTTTTATCAGTCACAGTAAAAAATGCTTTATTTTTAGCAGTGAAATGTTGATGCATTGCACCATAAAAATAATGTTTTTTTTTGGTGATAATACTGCATTTTTTCGTAAATGCTGGTTGATTGATTTAGGCCTAAATTATGCCCTTGAAAACAGCAGTCTATTGTTAGATTGTGGTTGCCAGACCAATTATAACAATTTTGTCTTAGAACCTTGCATCACTTACCTGAATTTTGTTTCATGCATCATACTTTATAAGGCCTAAAGCTACAGTATGATCCTTCCTTGTGCTGAGAAAGTTTTACATCTGTTTCCTGATTGTTCTAGGACCTCGGCTACCTATTTCTGTAATTGGGAACCATCCTTGAACCATAATGCCATCAATGTCCTGGTAATAATTTATATGTAGTCCATTAGATCAGTTGTTCCCAACATTGTGGTAACATTTTACATTGTGCACCCCCTGCTAGAAAATATTTGTTCCACGAACCACTAATTAATTAATCTTATTACCTACTCATCAGATTATTGCTAACATAACTGTGTGACCGATCCCAGGAAGTATACAGTAGTGTGCTGAGCTTGTGGGTACACACGCTTAATAAGGCCCCAAACTACACCTCAATGTGCGAAGGCGACATGGGTGGTATACTGTAGCTGTCAATTACAGTAGGAGCATCCAAAGTCACACCCCACAATGCCTTGCCCTGTGGATGCAAAGCATTGTGGGGACCAACTTTGAAAGGTTATACTGCAATTGGCAGTTGTATCACCCACACCATGGTGCATTTCAGGGCCTAAGTGTGCAGTCCTCACATGGGTTCAGGAACCCACTATACTGCCTGGAATCTGTCATTACTTATTTCTGGGGGCAAACTCCTTGGAGACACCTCCTGAACCTTTTTGGAAATCACTGCATTTGACTGCCATAAGCATGGAAACTGTATGATGCACTGCCCTTTAATTTAAACAACATGCAACTGTTTATCCATAACACATAGGACATATCACCATCCAGTTAGGTGGTGGTAAGGATGCAGGACATTTTTTTAGCATCATAACTTATGTAAACATCAAAAGATTATATTGTGAAGAAGTGAATACAAAGGCGCTAACAACTTAAAAGTGAAAATATAATAATTGAGGTATAAATAAAATTAATCAAAAATACAAATAAAAATAGTGATAATAATATAAAATAATAAGTGTTAATCTTAATAACCCAGCTCTAACCCTCTGGTGGGACTTGTTTCACGGGTTCCAAGGAGTATGTTTGAACAACATCAAAACATTCATAGTATAAATTAACCTCTCACCTCCCAGCCAAATACACATAATACCTAAATACCATTGGTTCTGCCCCCCAGACGGGAAGTTAATCAGTCCAATAACAACAAACAAGTTAACTATAATATACATAACAGCTCAAAATGAACCCTATCTAAACCAATTTTGTTTTAAACATATTTAATAAAACACACATACAATAAAAAAAATCCCTGAAACAGGAGGGAGGGGGGTGGGTGTAGAGGGAGAGAGGGGGTGGCCCGGTATTAAAGGGGTTGCACCCCATTTGGCCACCCCTGACCGCACCAGGGAGACAAGGGGTTAACTGGACTGAGGTCCAGAAATGTGATTTAACCCTTGTTATGACCTGTAAATGTATTTTCCCCTGTTCCATGGTAATGTCTGTGTTAATCAGTGTGTGCATCACACACACACTAGAATCCATCCGGGAGCACAAGGGTTAATAGTTCTTTAATGATTATAGCTCTTTGTGTAGTTTTCCCGCCTTTTCAGGCACCATTTTGCAGGTCCCCATTGGCCGCCATTAGGGCTCAATGCATTTCAATGGCAGAATGTGCTGTTTTAGTCCGATTTCCTGTAAAGACCAGCAGGTGGCGTCCGAGAGGGAGAGCGGCGGTTTCCCATTGAAAGTCAATGGGCCCATTGACTTCAATGGAGATGCCTCGAGGTAATCTTTTCAAGAAGAAGTTGGCTGCCGTCCAGACCACAAACCACAAAGCGGATACAATGTCTAAAAAGAGTTACAATCACTGAGTCAAGTTCAAAAGTTAATTGATGTGGGAATAAACAGTTCTAGGGCACCTAGAAATAAAATTCTTTTTGCCCCTAGTTCCTAGGCTTCCCCCCACTCGACCACAACTGGGTCCCCGAATCCTGGACCCCCGATAAGAGTCGAACCAGATAGAGCGGGTCGCGCCATAGGCTTTGCCGGCGGCGGCAGAAACGGCTCAGAAAAATGACTAAGTGAGAAATGCTGAATTTTAGGAATCCATATCTCCGGTTCCGGAGGGTTCAGCGGATCAGGGTTTTGGGTATCTGTAGCCACTGCTCCGGCATCACTGCAGAACCATCCTTGACCCGCTTGGACCAACCCGACGGAGTATGGACCCCCTTGAAGTTCGGGAGTTTTCCCATAGACTTCAATGGCAGAAAACCCCCATTGACTTCAATGGCGGCGATTTACCATTGAAAGTCTATGGCGGAGCTGCCTGTTGTTTTCAATGGGGATTTAGTGAAAAGCTGAGATTTCTTTTTCAATGGAGATTTTTGTATTAAAATGATTTAATGTACATTTGTGTAACTCCAGTTTCTTAGGTCGTAGCAAGTCGCTTTTTGGACCATATGGTGTCCCAGTTCTGGCAATGCGAACTGGGAAGTTTGGACCTGCTAGACCTAACGGAACCGGATAATTTAATACGTCTATGTTTTATGCTTAATACTGTATTCTAAGGTATGGATAAATTCCAGAGGCAAATTCTTTGGCCATAATGTAGCAGATGGCTGGAGAGGCGACTGAATGTCTAGGACTTAAGTATTGTTCAAAGAGTTTTGTCACCCTCACTGTTTATCCGAAGCCCAAACCAGGGCAGTTCTTAAGTGTTCCAGTTAACACCTTCCAACAAAGGTTTTCCTGCCATAAAGCCAAATGGGTAGAATGGCTGGCATTCCATTTGCATATGTGGGGCTACAGAAATGAGACCCCAGAGTTCTACTGCGCATGGGCCAGCTAGCAGGGGGGCATGTGTTGAAATGGGTTCCCATGTTAAAGATTGGCTGGAGGTAATTGAAAACCAATCACCAGTGCTTAATGGTACAGATAGAGGGACAAAAGGTTTATAAACTGCTGTCCACCCATATATCCTTTGTCTTCGTTTGCTGATATGGTTACCTGATATCACCTGAATGATTTCCTGACTGCTGAGAGAAATGCTACATCATACTTCTCATTCCCCAACCCTTAAGTAAGTGTACTTCTTGTTTGTTACTGTATTATCTGTTGTGTTCACCTTTATTCTAAGGAATAAATACAATTTATTATATCTTAAGCCTCGTTCAGTTCAAACCCAGTTATTTTTGTGTAATATTAATAAGCCTGTGGAAAGCTATCGTCACAGTGGGGGTGAGTATCCCTACTGCCACTCATTCAGTAAGTGACTGCTCCCTATCCTCAGCACCTTTAATAAATTCCTGCCAAAACCGTCACCTGCCACGGACACCAACATCCCCACCAATCACCTACTACTTCACACTTGGCAGCAAACCATTCATAAACCAATCCACTGACTTCTTCTTTACTTTTACCTAGAAACATTTCTATACCTAAAAGGTGAACAAGGGAACATCTGCAACCCCATATCAACCCTGCTGCTAAATCGTCCGTGGGGGGCTTTTTATTCTTGCAAGAAATCAGCCATTTGTCAGTTCCCGTTTTGGTTATGATGTGTATGATTTAAACAAAGTCTCTATAACATATATAGTGGTCAGAGATTAGAGATGATCAAATGTGCCCATTTTCTGTTCACAAATATTTTTTCAAAAAGTGTGAAATTTTGCCTTTAGAATTTTTGTAAAATAGACAATTGTAACCACATTTCTGTTTATTGCATTACAAACTGCACATTTGTCTATGGCCGACTTTAAAAGTTTTAGGGAACATTTTGTACATCTATTCTAGAGATGAAATAGACATCATCAACCCAGCATATTACTTAAATGTAGGATATATTTTATGGCATGAAGTTGTTAACACTTACAGACTACATGAGTTTTCTTTTCAATTTGCTTTACATAAAAAAAATTCCCCTTATTTTTTGTAGAACACAATTTCAGAGAGCATGCCAATAAAAAGCAAGCCAACCTCTGTAATCAGTTGTTTCCATTAAATGACAGACGGAGGAAAATGTATTTCTTCTGAAACCATAATAACTTTGCTTTGTAATATACTAGGCATCATCCTGCACTAGATGTTTGATAAAACAGGTGTTCTACATTATGTGGATTGTTTGTCTTTCTCAACCCCCCCACACACACACCTTCCACAGAGACAAAAATATATATTGATGTAAAAAAATGATATAAGAAAAACATGTTTACGAAACACTGCTGACTCTCAAAGGTAACAAACAATTCTCAACTATCCTTTTGATTTTTCATTAAATCACAAACTACTGTAAACCACAGTTACTTTTCCAAAATCCTCACTGCCTCTGAAGAAGGGACCTATGAAATAATTACATTTACTGCAAAAGGAACTATCATGTGAGTTCAATAAAAGGTATCTACAATATCAACTTTCCAATACCAATTTGTCTACTATTTATTATAATGCACAGCTACTGTAAGACAGGTTCACAGTTTGCACACCCATATTATATTTTATAAATGAATTAAATTAGTTACAGAAAGTTCATTATATGTTAAAATGACCAGAACTTGGTCAAAGGGGAGAAAACTGCAAGCTGGACAAGTTCTAAAACTGTCACAGCTTTGATGGAAAAGACTAGTGATTTGAACAATGTTTATTGTTCAAGCTGGTCTTGGATGTCCACAGAAGACAACAGTGGTGGATGATCGTAGGATCCTTTCCATGGTAAAGAAAAACCCCTTCACAACACCCAGCCAAGTGGAGAACACTCGGTAGGAGGTAGGCGTATCATTATCCAAGTCTACCATAAAGAGAAGACTTCACGAGAGCAGATACAGAGGATTCACCACAAAGTGCAAATCATTCATTAGCCTCAAGAATAGAAAGGCCAGATTAGACTTTGCCAAACAATATCTTAAAAAGCCAGACCAGTTCTGGAAAAGCATTCTTTGGACAGATGAAACTAAGATCAACCTGTACCAGAATGATGGGAAGAAAAAAATATGGAGAAGGCTTGGAACGGCTCATGATCTGAAGCATACCACATCATCTGTAAAACACGGTGGAGGCAGTGTGATGGCATGGGCATGCATGACTTACAATGGCACTGGGTCACTAGTGTTTATTGATGATGTGACAGAAGACAGAAGAAGCCGGATGAATTCTGAAGTATATAGGGATATATTGTCTGCTCAGATTCAGCCAAATTCAGCGAAGTTAATTGGACGGCGCTTCACTTTACAGATGGATAATGACCCAAAACATACTGCGAAAGCAACCCATGAGTTTTCTAAGGCAAAGAAGTGGAATATTCTGCAATGGCCGAGTCAATCACCTGATCTCAACTCGATTGAGCTTGCATTTCCCTTGCTGAAGAGAAAACTTAAGGCAGAAAGACCCACGAACAACTGAAGACAGCTGCAGTAAAGGCCTGGCAAAGCATCACAAAGGAGGAAACCCAGCGTTTGGTGATGTCCATGCGTTACAGACTTCAAGCAGTCATTGCCTCCAAAGGATTCTCGACAAAGTATTAAAAATGAACATTTTATTTATGATTTTGTTAATTTGTCCAATTACATTTAAGCCCCTGAAATAAGGGGACTGTGTATGAAAATGGTTGCAATTCCTAAACGTTTCATACGATATTTTTATTCAACCCCTTGAATTAAAGCTGAAAGTCTGCACTTCTATTGCATCTCGGTTATTTAATTTCAAATCCATTGTGGTGGCATACAGAGCCAAAATTATGAAAATTGTGTCAGTGTCCAATTATTTCCGGACCTAAGAATATGTGTATATATATATAAATATACAGCTCAACCCCGTTATAGCGCGGTCCTCGGGGGCAACCTGATCCAACCGCGCTATAACCGGGGTCACACTAATTTGAAAAAAAAATGGCCCAGGCACACTCGATCAGGAGGAGTGGGGGGGAGGAGGAAGGAGGGGGAAAGAGGTGGAGTGAGGTGCCGGCACCCCTACACGTCCCCCAGCAGCCACCGTACTTCCCCCAGCATTCCCCGTACTCCCCTCGTACTTCCCCCAGCAGCCACACTTCCCCCAGCAACTCAACACCGATCCCCCCCACCGACCTCCCCAGCCCCGCACCGATCCCCCTGCCAGCCCTGCACCGAACCCCGCCAGCAGCCCTGCACCGCCCCCCCCCACAGCCCTGCACCAGGCATTGGCGCTCATATCACTGAGGTTGGGCCGGGCAGAGGGGGCGACGGGTGAGGGTGAGCCACGGGCCCAGCAGCTGGAGGTAGCCATGGAGGAGATCCAACATGCACATGCACTAATTTCTGTTTGAGGTTTGGTGGTTGCCGGAATGCAAGAATGGGAGGTTTGGGAAAGATTTCTAGAAAGAACCTACCACACGCATACCACTAGTGACCACATACAACTCTACCCTAGAGGGTATACGAAAAATAATCAAAGATCTGCATCCCATGCTGACAGAGGATGCGACATTAAAAAAAATCTTTCCCAAACCTCCCATTCTTACATTCCGGCAACCACCAAACCTCAAACAGAAATTAGTCAGCAGAAATCTTCACAACGATTTTAAAGACATGGATAATGGCACAAAACCGTGCAGCAACAAACGCTGCAAACTCTGCAAACATATTTGCCAGGATCCCACAGCCAGTCACAACCATAGAACATTCAATGTTAAAGGATCATACAGCTGCACATCCAGGAATTTAGTGTATATGATTCAGTGCAACAAATGTGACCAAGGTTGCTACTGCTGCGGCACATCTGAGTCTAACACATTGCCGGTTTTTCCCTGGCTTTTTCCTGGAATGCGACGCACTTCACCTGGAGCATGCCGCATTCATTTTGCATTCTCAGCCACGGGTCATGTGCGGTTGACGCGCGGTTGATGCGTTTATTGAGAATGGTTCGGATTTAATAGGTTGCAATTCTTCGTGTGTCCGCCAGATGGCAGATATTCATGAATTGTAATGCGCATGCGCTTCAGTAATGTGTCGACTTGCAGGTGTTTAGTTTAAAAAAGATACCACAGTGTGCTATTGTAACTTGGCCTTGAGACTGAAGGAAGACGTTGCAAAAATGTATCAATTTAGGCTTTTCATATTAAAGAAAGACAAAGACCAGTTTCGGTTACAGTATTCTCCAGAGACCCGCCGCCCGCCATGAGTGTTCAAGTGCAGCCCGTTTTCCAAAAACCCGACAGAAGTTACGCGTATTTGATATGGGCCACGATTAATGCAACAGATGATAAGATGGCAACAGTTGCTCAAATGTATCAGTATTTTATCGAAACTAGGACTTTTACAAATTTTCGCCAGCTCCTCATACGTGGAAGCGTGCAATAAGGAAAAGGTTATGTAGCGATCCCTGTTTTTATCGTATTGAGCGACAATTTGTTAGAGGGTATTGGTGTGTATCACCGGCTTTTTCCTGTATCTATGATCATGCAGACGGCAAAAGGCGAAGGGTCATGTTAAAATCAACTAAGAAACGACAGTCGCTGCCAAGCAATGCACCAGCACCGGCTTCCAATAACGGTCCCACCGTCAGTGACAAGCCTGAGCCGGATTTCGCGTGCAGTTGCGATCAAGCTTGCATGTACCTAAGCAATTTCCAGCCTCATCAGCTGACTACAGGTGGACTAGTCCCGCTGCAAACTATTGACGTGGATGATCAAGAACGCTGGACTGGCAGTGGACCGGCACCGGTGCCAGCTGAATGGGAAATTCTATGGTGAGTATTGTTGACGTATTATTTTCAGTGTTTTTTTTATTTTGACAATACAGTATAAATATCGGTGAGATTCAAAAGTCAAGCGATTCTCCTGTAAGCAATATTATTGGCTGAGCGGCTTCTACAGTACTGTACTGCAGATACTGAACAATTGGTAGAACGCTAAGCGCATGCACATTGGAACCTTCTTGAAACGCATACGGTATGCGTGTCATTACATCGACGGTAGGCGCATGCGCATGTGAACAGGAGACGCCCCCCGAGAAAATTATTGGTGGGACTGGCTTGGAACTTCTTTAGGGGGCTGACCATTACAGTAAAACTTTTCTTTTTGTTTTTCCTCAGAAAAGAAAACGGCTAATGGAGGGATTTCGATGGATAATATCGCTTTGTGTAACAATGCCTGCACATTGCTGAATCGGATTTAAAAACCCGCGTACCGGAGTCTACAGTTTAGTGGCTGTTGTACACTATGCTGATGTTTTCCGACCGTACAGTATGCAATACTTTTTTATAAACAGTATACTGTGTAATAAACCCGAAAAAAATAAAAAATATGCATTTATTTTACACGTATTACAGCACTGTATATACAGTATGTGTCTTCTATACAGTGCCAGTACATACAGTACAGTATGTGTCTTCTATTTTTTTTAATACTCTTGTACTGAGCATGCCTACAGTATACAGTACAGCATGCCTGGACAGTAGTGTACATTCTAGAAACACTGTATTTTTTTACAGTAGCAAAGGAGCCAATGGAACAATGTAAAACAAATCAACATGTTCTTTTATTGGTGGAGTAAGTACAAAAACATTTATTTACAAATACTGTACAATGTAGAAACAGTTTAAGGGCACAGCAATTCAAAACATCAACAGGTGTATGGTTTACTGCTACAGTTGTGAAAACATTTATGTATAGAAAGTAAAAACATTTACAGTCAGTCAGTATGGTTTACAGTCACATGTTTTAAAAACAAATTCTTTATTCATAAAATATACAAAACGCAACATCTCCTTTATTAAAGAATGGCAAGTCAAAACATATACAGTGGGATGGTATGCAAAACAGTCTGCACCAGTACAGTCCTTGAGGGCAGCAGACAGGCCCGGTTTTCAGGACAACCTTGAAAACCGTGCCTGTTTGCGGCCCTCAGGGACTGAAATTGTGCAGGTCCTGTGTGTGTGTACAGCAAGTTAAAACATTTCTGTATAAATACAAGTTAAAAAACACACAACAACATCTTCTTTATTTAAGTACAGCAGGTCAAAACATGTACAATACAGTTCAGCACAACAGTATGGTCTTACCTGTGATTAAAAAAATTATTTATTCATAAAATACAGTATACAAAACACAACAGGCCCAGTCGCAGTACAACGAGTAGGGAACATGGTGCTTAAAAAGTAACAAGGCATACTTGTGGGGCACACCAGCACTCTTCACCCTATACTTCTCCCTGAGCGCCGGTGGCAGATTGCACAGGCTGATGTCGGGCACCGCATCGATGCGAGCGAATGTAGGTCTTCTGCGAGCGGGTGTGCTTGAGGCGACGGGCGATGGTAGGTTGTCTGGGAGGAAGCTTTCCTCCGGTCTTGGTCGCCGTGTTGTCTCCTGGCGTGGTCTTGACGGGGTTATCATGTCCTCCTCAACGGCATACATGTACACTACATCTTCTGGTGGAGGGGGTGCGCTTGGTGATGGAAGGGGGTCAATGCTCCCATTCATCACATCCATGTCACCCCCCTGCTCCGGCGTCGGGGAAACAGGGGCATTAACACTGAGCAAACGATGTATATCCCCTATGTCAGCCTCTATCTTCTCCATCCTTCGATCCATCCGTTGATCCATATCTAGCATCCGTGGTTCCATATGTATCATCCGTTGATCCATATTTTGCATCCGTTGCTCCACATTTAACATGGTCTCCAGAAGCAGATCTATCTTTGCTAGCACAATAGAGTTCCCGGGGAGATCCACACTTATCCCATTCAGCATCTGGTCTAACGAGCTGCTTCTTGTGAATGGCATGTGGACATCTGGGTGGATGGGTGCAACAGAGGATGAGATGGGGGTTCCATGGAGAGAAGCGGCAGCGACATCGAAGAAGGGTGGATATCCGGTAGAGGAGAAGCGGCAGCGTCGTCGAAGAGGGATGGAGAAAGTGACTTTTGGATTTCCGGACGAGAAGCAGAGTCATCTAAGAGCAAAGGAGAAAGTGACCCGTGGATTTCAGAGGTGGCAGCGTCGTCGGATAGAACCGGAGAAGATGGCCTGTGGGTTTCCGGGACGGCGGCGACAGCGTCGAGGACGAGGGGTGGAGAAGATGGGCTGAAGATTTCCGGGGCAGCGGCGGCAGAGTCGTCGAAGCGTATGGGAGGAAGTGGTCTGCGGATTCGATGGGTTGGCTGCCAATCGTTTTGCGTCAAGAGTTCATCACCGTATATCTTCTTGACATAATAAGCTTGACGTATATGAAAACCCTTAGCCTTTGGGGTCAGCAGAAAGTTTTCTTTATTGGCCTTAGCCTGTCGCTTTTGCCTTGGCGTGGAAACAGCAACCGCCTTTCTCTTTTTCTGCATGATAGGCACGGCAGAGGCGAGTGGGTTCCTGCATCCATAGAATCGGGGTTGCTCCATGGAAGCAGGTGGCACAATGCAGTATCTGGACAAGGGCAAGTTCAGATAAAGATCATCGAGTGGTGGGCTATGCAAAGTGTGTAACCTTTCATGCATGGTGGCGAGGTACAGGTTCTGAAAGTGGGTGTACTCTAATGTGAGTCATTACCGTATAAATACACCATCCATTTTGTGGGTTCACTGCACATTGAATACATATCGACTAAACATCGAATATACATTCTTGTATTTGTATTTCTTTCTACTCGCAGCAATGGTTGTTAAAAAGATTTCCAAGGATCTCAGCATGCGAATTAAGGAGATGTACACGAGCGGACACCGAATTGCTGCCATCCAACGCTGGTTAGCTACTTCTGGCCTCGTTGTGCCAGCAACCACCGTGAGCTATCATGCACACGGAAAAAACAGAGAATGCAAAAGGGCACCAAGGGTAACTAACGTGTAAGTACATTTATAAAACTTTAAAAAAAAAATTAGATCCAAAAATGTTCTGTACATCTACAGTACTGTATCTAATATTTTTGTTATTTCTGTAGATTTATATTACAACAGTGTATATATTTTGTATATTTATATTTATATTACAACAGTATATATATTTTGTATATTTATATTACAACAGTATATATATTTTGTATATTTATATTACAACAGTATATATATTTTGTATAAATTGTATTTATATTACAACAGTATATATATTTTGTATATTTATATTTATATTACAACAGTATATATATTTTGTATATTTATATTACAACAGTATATATATTTTGTATATTTATATTTATATTACAACAGTATATATATTTTGTATATTTATATTTATATTACAACAGTATATATATTTTGTATATTTATATTACAACAGTATATATATTTTGTATATTTATATTACAACAGTATATATATTTTGTATATTTATATTACAACAGTATATATTTTGTATATTTATATTTATATTTCAACAGTTTTATATTGCTGCATATTAATAGAACAATATATTGTATCCTCTTGATCTACTGTCTCTAATATTTTTACTTACCGAAATGTTTTTCTTTACATTGTAGGGAGACAACTCTTCTGGTGGACAAAATAAGTGAGGAGAATGATGGGAGGAGTGCATTAAGGGTCAAATACACTCTGCAGGAAAAACACAATCTCGTTGTATCCGAGACCAGCATAAAGAAGATGAGACGCAGCATTGGATGGAAATATGGACGTGTGAGGTTAGTACTAGACAGTACAGAAGGTAACAGTGTTGTTTAGGAAACTGTACTGTACCACTAAAATTATTTATTCCTTGTCATTACAGAGCGTACCCCATGATAAGGGACGCAAACAAAATCAAAAGAGTGGTCCAGGCCCAGGCATGGATCGACAGTGGGGAAACTTTCCAGGATTGCATCTTCACTGACGAGTCTACTGTGTCGCTGGATAGATTTGCAAGCTTTGCATTCCACAAAAAAGGCCGCATATTTTTGAAGATGCGGCCGAAACACCCCGTGAAGGTGCCATCTCTAGGCGTGGACCAGGATGCATTGTCATCTTTGAAGGTAAAATATATCAAATATAATGTAGCCGTATGCACTGTACTTTACTAGTGTAGCCTTACAGTATGCACTGTACTATACTTTTGTGCAGTTTTTTGAGCACTTTTCTTTTCTTGCTATATGAATCATGAATAAAGCTTTCTTCCAAGACAACATTGTCCCTGAGATAGTGCAATACATCACACGCGAGTTCCCGAATGGTCACCGCTTCTACCAGGACAACGATCTGAAGCACACCGCGTCAACAGCGCATATCCTTGAGCGCGGTATCAACTGGGTGAAGACGCCAGCGGAGTAAGTGCAGTAACCATGTCTCATTTGTTTCCCACAGTTTTTACTGTGTACTGTATCTATTAAACTAATTGTCCTTTTTTTCCAATGACAGATCGCCAGACTTCAATCTGATTGAAATGGTCTGGCATCAGCTGAAGGACCATATCCGGAAAGTGGCGAAACCCTCCAAAAAGGACGAGTTGTTGAAAGGCATAATGAGTTTTTGGAACGATGTACTCACCGTGGAATGCTGCAATAAATATATAGACCATATTGCCACTGTGTTGCCCATTGTGATCGTGCGTAATGGGCAAGCATCAGGAAAGTAGTACTGTGCTGTAGTATTGTAAGTACAGTATGATACAGGTAAGTATGGCAAAGATTTTATCTTTCCCAATAGTCAGAGTATACAGTAGTTACAGTTTTTTCTTTACAGAGAGAGCAGCACCAGCCATCAGGTTACAGTACTGTACATAGTATTTAACAGTAGTCAGAGTATACAGTAGTTCCAGCATAGACTAGTTTGACAGTACTACAGTAACTGCCTATTAACTGCTCAATTTTTTTCTTTCCAGAGAAAGCAGCACCAGCCATCTACAGTAGTACTACACATCACACAATGCCATAATACAGTACGCACATAACTGCACTAATTTTTTGTTTCTTGTCGTTTCAGGAAAAAAAGGTGGCCTGGGGGGAGGTGGAGTTTTGTGTCCAGTCTAATCTGTTTGTACAGTAAAATGTATAGTATATAAACAGCAGTAATGATGTACACAAAACCTCTCCTCTCTCAATGAACTACTGCACTGTACACAGAATGAGGAACAAGATAAAGATGGAAAAAATAATATTACTATATATATATATATATATATATATATATAATACATTACAGTATATATTATTAAATAATATTCCTATAAATGTGCATTATTCATGTTTCCCCATGTTTTACAAATGTTTTCTAAATGTTTATCCAATTTCAATCTGCGAAAAGAACTTAATAAAGACTGCATTATGTATTATTCATGATTATTTTTATATTTGTATTTTTTGGTTCCTGATAAAATAAAATAAATATTTATTCACATTCCTGCTAGTCATAATCATTTACAACAACCACAACCCCCCCACCCCACCCCTACAGTACACCAATGAATAAGAATGAATGACAAAACAACATGAATCAGTTAATGGTTTTTTTAACTCTCAATTCTCACAATGCTGTGTAAATCGGATTTACATTTAAAAATCGAGAAGGGATTTTCCAAAGCGTTACCGTAAACAAAGCCTCAAAGGGTTAGGGGGGTGGGTGGGGTGATTACACGCAGGCGCACTGAGGCTTTGTAGCTCGGCTATGGACGGATTAAGAACATAATGGCAATATTCAGAAAATTAACGAGACTGTGGAGAGAGGGGGTTGGGTTACTCATGCGCAGTAAGCAGCAAGATCCCATCTCTAAAAGGATTAGAGTACACACAGGCGCAGTGAGGCGATTGACGCTCGGCTAGGGATGGATTAAAAACACAATGAATAACTAACTTCAGAAAATGAATGACTCTGTGGAGGTGTCTGTCGATAAAAGTTTGTGTGTGCGTGGGGGAGGAATGAAGGATTAGTTGTGCAGCAATTCAAAGAAATAACATACTGTACTGTAGAGTACAGTAATTTCAAAATGCAGTTCATCATAATACTGTAATTTGATCCCTACACCCCCCAAATACAGTACATAAAAAGCACACAAATTAACCATGTGCAGGCAAACGCACAGATTTAATATCGTAATATCAAGATTGTTTAGCAGGCTTGTGGATAAAATAACAGTTAAAAAAATCATAATTAAATTTTTAGGGGGGCACTCAAGCAAGCAGTGGTGGGTGAAGTTACAGGCGCATGAGCAGGAGTAAACTAGCTCCCATCCGAAAGAGGATTACACACAGGCGCACAGAGAGGTGATGCTCTGTGCAAATCAAATTCGAGAAGGGATTTTCCAAAGCGTTGCTGTAAACAAAGCCTCAAAATTCCCATCTCAAAGAGAATTACACGCAGGCGCAGTGAGGCTTTGTAGCTAGACTATGGACGGATTCAGAACACAATGGCAACATTCAGTAAATTAACGACTCTGTGGAGAGGGGGGGGGGGCTGGGTGACTCATGCGCAGTAAGCAGCTAGCTCCCATCTCTAAAAGGATTACACGCAGGCACAGTGAGGCTTTGTAGCTTGGCTATGGATGGATTAAGAACACAATGGCAAGATTGAGAAAATTAACGACTCCGTGGAGAGGGGGGGGGGGTTGGGTGACTCATGCGCAGTAAGAAGCTAGCTCACATCTCTAAAGTATTACACGCAGGCGCAATGAGGCTTTGTAGCTTGGCTATGGACGGATTAAGAACACAATGGCAAGATTCAGAAAATTAACGACTCCGTGGAATTTCAAATCCTTGAGCTAGCGTTCGTGGGGGAGGGGGCTACAGGGTACAGCTGCATGAAGTTCAAAGCTAACGACATACTTTAATTTCAAAAGGCAGTTCATCATAATAATACACCCCCAAATACAGTACGTAAAAAGCACACAAATCAACCATGTGCAGTCAAACGCACAGGGTCGCAGTCAAAAGCTACAGCACAGATTGAATATCGTAATACAGTAAGATGGTTTTTGCAGGCTTGTGGAGAAAAAAAAATTACAATAAAAAAAAATTTTTAATTTAAAATTTTTTTTTGGTCACTCACTCAGGCAAGCAAGCAGTGGTGGGCGAAGTTATAGGCGCATGCGCAGTAAATTCCTGCTGTCAAGCAGGAATGTGATTGAAACCAGACACACGTTCAAAGGAATGGTGTGGGAGAGATGTACTGCATTGCACAGAAGATAAGAAGTTGAAATACCCTGCAGTGCAGTTAATTATCCTGAGCGAGGGAAGAGCACTGTACATGCCAAAATGTGACACTGTTACAGTACTGTACACGCCTATGCGTTTCAACAATTTTCAAATGAGACATACCGTACAGCAGCACAGCACTGCAAATGCATATATACTTTAAATATGCAAATTTACAATTACTGCGTGCGCACACACAGACTGTGTACTGACGTAGGTTGAACCGCTAAGTTATTAGACTTCCAAGACAACAGCTCACAAATGCCCCCTGAGTTTTTACACAGCATTGCAGTATTGCAGACAGCGAGAATAAAATGCTAATATCAGGAGCGCCAAAATAACGCAGTTCACTCCAGGCGTAAACGACGAAAAACCGCACCTAACCAGGATAATCTGAGAGCCGCGGATCTAGCCATCTTAGACTCAGATTGGCCGCAACTGTACATTGGGGAAACCAGCCAAAAACTACAAGGAAGAATGAATATGCACAGACACTCTATACTCCATCAAGAAGAAGGAAGATACTGCTCACCTGTGGGACATCACTTCTCAAAACCAGATCATTCAATAAATGATATAAAAATCTCAATCCTCAATGGAATGTTTAAAAGCAACCAAGAACGGAAAACATTTGAACTCAGAATGATAAGACTCTTTGACACCAAAACCAAAGGACTTAATGCGGACATGGGTTTTCTCACACACTATCAAAATTGCTTGTAATTATCCTGCTTGCCACTATTCTTATCCACATTTTCCCAGTATCCCTCCCCCTCCCCATCTTTCTTTGACACTGTCCCCTGGCTTCAAACACTTAACACCCTACCTTATCTACAGTAAATATCTGTTATTTTTTTTTTCCTCTCTCCACACTGTTTTAGCCATTGAACACTTTGTATATCAGTATTGCTGACCTGAAGAAGAGAGGATAACTCTCGAAAGCTTGTCCTATGACATAAGTTGATAGTCCAATAAAAAAGTATCACCGAATACTGAAGAACTAATTTATTCTGCACTATCGCAACTGGACTAACACAGCTATTTTCTGCTTTATATACACACACACACACACACACACACACACACACACACACACACACACACACACACAAACACACACACACACACACACACACACACACACACACACACACACACACACACACACACACACACACACTGGTGTGAAAAAGAAAGTACACCATCACACACACACACACACACACTGGTGTGAAAAAGAAAGTACACCATCATTGAATTCTATGGTTTTACATATCAGGACATAATAACATTCATCTGTTCCTTAGCAGGTCTTAAAATTAGGTAAATACAACCTAAATACAACACATGACATATTACACCGTGTCATGATTTATTTAACAAAAATAAAGCCATAATGGAGAAGCCATGTGTGAAAAACTAAGTGCACCCTTACTGCTTCCATATGAATTAAGATGCTAAATAGCAGGCAGGTGCTGCTAATCACATGCCCTTGATCATTTGATCCTCAGCAAGTATGACCACCTCTATAAAAGCCGAAGTTTTAGCAGTTTGCTGGTCTGGAGCATTAACACAATGCCAAGGAGGAAAGACATCAGCAATGATCTTAAAGAAGCAATTGTTGCTGCCCATCAATCTGGGAATGGTTATAAGGCCATTTCCAAATAATTTAAAGTCTGTCATTCTACAGTGAGAAAGATTATTCAAAGTGGAAAACATTCTAGACAGTTGCCAATCTTCCCAGGAGTGGATGTCCCAGCAAATTCACCCCAAGGTCAGACCATGCAATGCTCAGAGAAATTGCAAAAAAACCCAAGAGTAACATCTCCGACTCTACAGGCCTCAGTGAGCATGTTAAATGTTAAAGTTCATGACAGTACAATTAGAAAAAGACTGAACAAGTATGGTTTGTTTGGAAGGGTTGCCAGGAAAAAAGCCTCTTCTCTCTAAAAAGAACATGGCAGCACGGCTTAGGTTTGCAAAATTGTATCTGAACAAACCCAAGACTTCTGGAACAATTTCCTTTGGACAGACGAGACCAAAGTGGAGATGTTTGGCCACAATGCACAGCGCCACGTTTGGCGAAAACCAAACACAGCATATCAGCACAAACACCTCATACCAACTGTCAAGTACGGTGGTGTAGGGGTGATTAGTTGGGCTTGTTTTGCAGCCATAGGACCTGGGAACCTTGCAGTCATTGAGTCGACCATGAACTCCTCTGTATACCAAAGTATTCTAGAGTCAAATGTGAGGCCAACTGTCCGACAGCTAAAGCTTGGCCGAAATTGGGTCATGCAACAAGACAATGATCCCAAGCACACCAGCAAATCTACAACAGTGTGGCTGAAAAAGAAAAGACTCAAGGTGTTGCAATGGCCCAGTCAAAGTCCAGACCTCAACCCGATTGAAATGCTGTGGCAGGACCTTAAGAGAGCTGTGCATAAACAAATGCCACAAACCTGAATGAACTGAAGCAACATTGTAAAGAAGAGTGGGCCAAAATTCTTCCACAACGATGTGAGAGACTATTAAAGTCGTACAGAAAACGATTACTTCAAGTTATTGCTTCTAAAGGTGGTTCTACAAGCTATTGAATCATAAGGTGCACTTAGTTTTTCACACATGGCTTCTCCATTTTGGCTTTATTTTTGTTAAATAAATCATGACACAGTGTAATATGTCATGTGTTGTTGTTCATCTGAGGTTGTATTTACCTAATTTTTAGACCTGCTAAGGAACAGATGATTGTTATGTCCTGATATGTAAAACCATAGAATTCGAAGAGGGTGTACTTTCTTTTTCACACAACTCTATGTCTATCAAGTTCAACCTATACTAAATTTAGATAACAATTACTTATCCTATATTTGTATCTCCAGTGCTAATTTCTATCCACAAGGTCCCCACATTTTAATCATTCCCTTTATTAACATCTTTGTGACGGTAGGGGTAGCTGGAATCACATAATAATGGTGAAGCCAGCTAGCTACCCCTAAAACCATGCGTCACTGACCACTTTTGTGAGCTCATATGGCTGATACATTGTGTGTGTTGTAACCGCTTCCAGAGACGAGCATAATCACTATCTGATCAGGGAGGGGGAAATCTGTGTTTATTATTGTGGGGGAACAGGGAACGTAAATGTATTGTAATTGAAAGAACTTTTATTCCCTGTAATTGTATTCCCCAACTAGCCTGCGAATTGTTGTGATTTGGGTGTTTAAACATTTCTATGCAGGCAGACTCAGTAATTCACTTAGCCAAGCTACTTGCAAAGAAATGCAGGATCGAGACAAAGGCTGAGAGCGGTGAGGTATCAGGACATTTGGTGAGTGGGGAGTCAGGTTTGTGGTTGTCAATGTGGAGAGCCTTTGTTCCCCGCAGCCTACCCAGCGAGAGATATAGGGCTGGCCAGGGGAAGCCGTTGCTGGGATGGAACACGTAGGCACAATTTCCTATGGCCAGTTTGAATTTCCCACTTGCTAGCAGCTCCGTCATCATGGGGCGGGCCAGGTGAGCCTCTGGCTGGTGATTGGGATTTCTCCATAGAAGGACAGGCACTGAGACCTATGTAAGGAGTGCTGCCAATCAGAGTACCAGACAGAGCTTGGAGTTTGATGGTGATTCATCTGGCAGGATTTTCAAAGTTGCTATTGAGTGAATAGCACTTTCAGGAACCAGGATGAGAAGTGGACAGGGTAAGCCTACTTGAAGCAGGCCCCTGCACCTAGTCAAGGCTAGAGTCTTCCCCCCAGGCCTCCAGTTTGTGAGTGTATATTGTATGTTTGCGGACTTGCCAGAATAAACTCAGTTTTTTCAACTTCTTTGTCCCGTCTGGTGATAGTGATCCTGGTGTTAAAAGTGCTGGTCTCCCGTGACAATCTTCCCTTATAATAGGTTTTAGATCCAGTTTAACATATAAACATATTTCACCACCTTTTGCTCGATCCCTCCGAAAATGGAATAACGCTCTAAATTACCTGCCCAATTATGAGTTCCATCTCGCCATGTTCAGTAATGCTTATGATATCATACTGCTCTCTTGTAGGTACTAATTCAAGCTCCCCCATTTAATCTGTCAGGCTTCTTGCATTAGCAAGCATGCATTTAAGTTTTTTGTCCAGTCTGTGCTATTGTTATCGTATCTGCTCCTGCTACGTGCTATTTAGTGGTTTACTATTTCGATCATGTGACAGACAGTTCGTCAAACTTATTTTTAAATTTTGGTTACACCTACATTATCGGTAATATATGTTTTATGTAATGTCAATAAAGGTTATATTTTATATTTAAGTGGTGTGCATTTAAGTGAATTTTCTATTGAGTGCACTGCCTTGTGTGCTCTATATTTTTCCCTATCCTACTCCTACCCTGACCTGGCCACATGACTACGGATCTGCATACCGGACGCAGTCTCGTGGCTGCAGGTTGGTGTATTCTAAATCCCCACCTCAGCCTCGTGGTTCTGTCCTGTGGTGAGCACCCGTTACAACTAAGTCCTCTTCTTCCATCGCCGCTTGCCATCCTTCCCCTCTGCCATCCTTCTCTTCTCCCACTGCCGCCCGCCGTACTCCTCCTCTGCTGCCACCACGGCCCTGTGCTTACCATCCTCTTCCACCACCCTCCAAAATGTGCCGCCCTAGGTGACCGCTAAAGTTGCCTAGTGGTTGCACCAGCCCAGACAAAATCAGATATACTTATCTCTAGACACCATCTGTCTTATAAACCACAAGCTTGGCAGTGGTTTAACAGGCCATAAAAACAATTATTATATTTTTAAGACAATTTGTAACCAATGTTTACCTCTGATGTGCCAGATAAATTAAAATACTTAATAATTTCTGCCATATTCATTACAGTTACATTTGCAAAGATTCCAATCTAAAAATACAAAAGATATGCAAAAAGAACCAACACAAGATGTAATATCATTGTATGTATACTTTTATTTATATAGTGCCAACAATGTACGTAGCACTTTAGACAATTACAATACAAGGTAAAAAATAGAAAATAATGGAGATAAGTGAAAAAGGTAAATGACAACATACTGTAAGGTAAAGGGAGACCCTGCCCCAAAAAAATTACAATCTAAGTGGTATGTTGGGAGGCTTACAGGCACAGTAGGATGTTGTTTGTTTAATTGACAGATTCAGTTATCAGGAGTAAACTTCTGTAAATGAAAGTTATCTGAAAAGCAAACACATAAATTACACACATTTACAACCATTTACATTTATCACTATAAGGAATTACACTTTATGAAAAACCCAACTGTTGCAAATGCTAAATTACGTATAACAATACTATTAATGAATATTTGGTTCAGGCACACTGCAAATTAAAACATACCTCAAATTACCTGTTTACTTCAGCTATCTAAAAATATATATCTCATTGAGTGTTTTTCTACTGTGTAGAATGATTCCAAACTTCTATTTAGTTCAAATATATTAAATGTGTAGCCCTGTTTCACCCTAAACAATAAGGCTACTGGTGCTGCCGCTACATGTTGGTTCACAGAGGACCTAAGCCTCCGTCACTGGGAGCCTGGGGTATTCTTATCGTCTCGGTGCAGTGCCTCCACTGGCGAGGGATCCCAGCGTAGTGGGAAGAGTCCCTCACCGGAACCAATATACACAATAATTACACACAGGTATATTATAACAATGTTTACTAAACACATGTGAAAATATAGCATCCAACATAACACGGCCCTGCCAGGCCTTCCCCAACCAATAACACCTCCCAGGTGGAACACCCAAAATCCTGGATTGCCTTGGCATGTAACCCTGTAGTGTCCCCAAGCCAGTCCCTCCCCAAAAGAGTGTGTGTGGGATAGCACGTTTCCCTTTGTGTGTTGGGGCCTGTTGGTACATATGGATAATACCTCCCTGGTCTCAGTCCAGACAAGGTCAAATTAGTGGGAGACTCTGTGGATCCTCGACGTGGCCCTACACCGCAATCCACCGGCTCTTCTGCTGAGTGAATCCTTGGGCAGATGCCCCTGGAGTGTATCCCTTTAAGATAGTCTCTGCTGGAGTGTCCTTGCTTTGCACCAAGCGCGCAAAATGTATCTATTTCTCTCCTCCGTGTTTCCAGGAGCCCTATTGGTCCTCCCGCAACACATGTGCAGCCGCCCCATAGGATGCTGGGGCTTGTAGTCCCCTTCTTTAGTCTTGTCATATGGGCCACCATACTCCTCTTGCAGTGTGCACGCTCGGGCTTGCAAGGATCACCGACCGGGTGCTTGCTGCGTATGCGCAAACCTACTAGACATGGCGGCGCCTTTAACCGCCGTTCGCCGCGGGTCTCCGCGTACTATTTCCTTCTGTGCCTGAAGGTTCTGCATACATTACTGAGGGATATATTCAGGCAACTGAAGTTCTTTAAAACAGTTTAGGGGCCTCAATCAACACACATGCACACATTTTGTTCTAAACATATTGGAGTTTTTTACACAACACTAACTACAACTTTATTGATATATACTTTTGTTGTTGTATTTGTACTACGTCTTTAAAACTAAAGTGATTAAAAGATATAACCTACTAAATTAATATTGCTCAGTCTCCACTTTCATAACATAAATAGCTGAATAGACAAATCTATATCCTTTTTGTCAGGAAGAATTTCCAGTATAGTTCATTTAATTATGATCCTGTGATACAATCGAGCAAAGACATCTCATTCACTCTCACCTGGGGCCTTTTATATATTTGTAATGGTTTTAGAGTAAAAAACAAGACTTCATTCATTAGAGAATAATAAGGTATTCTTTTCTTCCTTCTTGAAACTCAGAATTTCATATCTGCATGACTGCTCTTGGAGAAAGGCTGGCATAATGAATCAGTCAAGCCAATGTTTCTTCCTATTGCTGTACTGTATGACCGGTCTATACCAAGGCTTTATATGTAAAAAGATCACTTAAATAACATACTTAAAATAAAAATTAAAAAGAAAAAGAAAAGAAATCACAACAATCACACAAAAATGGTCTCCATTCAAGTATCTAATGGAATACTGTATGAGTGGATCAAAACTTATACCTTTCATAATTTTCTTGGGTCATCCTAAGGGTTAATTATATCCTTCTCTTTATGGGTTGGTTTATGTAATGTTATGATTAAATGTAAGTGAGTACTAATGATTTTTTTCTCTTTTTTACTTTCTAGATTTTTAATAAAATTGTTATTATTGTGATTTTAATGATATTATATAAATATTGTGAGGATTAATATTGTTGGCATAATTGTATTAAGACCTTATGACAGCGTAAATAGATTGTAGAAAAGACTCCGAGCCACAAGCTTGCCCCCAGGTACTTGGGTCCATTCTCAGTAGTGGAACGGATCAATCCTGTGGCATATCGTCTGGAACTTCCTCCATCCATGAGGATACCCTCCGTGTTCCACGTGTCACTGCTAAAACCTGTGTCCCAGAGTCCGCGGTTCCACAGGACACCGATTGACCCTAAGTCGGTCATAGTTCAGGGGCAGGAGGAGTTTGAGATTCAGCCTATTCTGGATTCCAGGAGGACGAGGGGTTCGGTGCAGTACCTGGTTCACTGGAGGGGCTTTGGCCCAGAGGAAAGATCTTGGGTACCCTACCATCAAATACATGCCCCCAGACTGCTGAGACTCTTTCACTCTAAATTTCCCCAAAAACCATATTGGAGTCGTCCTGAGGCCGCTCCTCAAGGGGGGGGTACTGTAAGACCAGGAGGAACACCTCTCCCCAAGAGGGTTCCTCCCAGGCCACAACTCACCCAGCGCCCTCCGACTCCTGCTCCACAGGATTTCCGCCGCGAGCGGGTCTCTCCTTCCTCTTCCCTAGTCCCCGCGGCTGCCACTAGAAGCACGCATGCGCGCGCATGTTCACACACCTTTCTCTCCTCCCACGAGAGGGACTCCCGGCCCCAGCTCAGGCCGCGCGCACCTCCCCCGTGTGGGGCACACGCCTGATGCGCGTGCACCGCTCACAAGCCGCACGTCAAGCAAATCAGCTGGGGCATTATTTCCACCTATCCCTTTTCCCCATGGGTCCGCTCCTCTGTTCCTCCCCCTCTTTCCATTGGCCTCTCTCCTTACATATACCCTGCTCAGCCATTCCTTCGTTGGCTGAGCATAGCATTGTGTGACCTGTGTAACCCACGGTTGTGCCTTCCTTAGTCCCTGTCTCTTTGTCTTTCCTAGTGATCTCGTGTACCGAACCGGCTTTGCTGTTGACCCGCTCTGGACTTCGACCCTTGGCTTGCACTCTGACCTCCTGAACTCTCCGACCCTTTACCTCGGCTCACGGATTCCGACCTTACTCCCGGCTCTGGACCCCAGGCTCTCGGTACCAACTATCCTTCTGGAACCTCCCTTTTCGTCCGGCGAGTATCTTACTTTATCTTATACTCCCGTACGGTTCCAGACGCCTATTTTCCACTTTTCAGGCGTGTCCCCGTAGCTGTGCGTGCAGGTGTTATCCTTCTCACCTCAGTTTTGGGGTCCCTCCTTGTCCGTGGTGAGCACAGCGTGACAATCACCCAGCAGGTACCCAACACATCAGTGCACCAACTCAATCACTATAGTGGGGCAGCGCTTTCACACATACCTTGGGTGGGGGAGCAGAGCATTGGAGGGGATGGCTGTGCGTGGCCTGGTTGGTGATATATATATCCTAGGTTATTTATGTTCAGTAAAACTGTTATCTTTCATAAGTGTGTGTTTTATTGTATGCGGGTCCTGTAGTGGGGTTATTCTACATCATAGAATCCTGTACAGGTGGAGGTGCTACCGACCGAACATCGACTCAGGTATACCCAGGTTCATAGTAGCGGATACTCAGATCTCCTGTGCACCACAGGTATTGCACCATATACACACACCGTAGCCACACGTCTCTCAGGGGGTGGGAAAAGTGTGCTACATGTAAAAGCAAAAGTTATATTTGAGGGAAAAAATAAACAAGCACCTCATGTATCTACACATTAAATTAGTAGTATTTGTTTTGTTTGAGACTGTGTCAACTGCACAAAAATATAAGTATATCAAGTACTAGCTGAGAGACCCGGCGTTGCCCGTGAGTTAAATTTCCTGCTAGGAGGGAGACGGGGGGGACAGTGGACAGGAGGGGGGGCAGTGGACAGGAGGGGGGGACAGTGGACAGGAAGGGGGGACAGTGGAAAGGAGGGGGGGGGACAGTGGACAGGAGGGGGGACAGTGGACAGGAGGGGGGGACAGTGGACAGGAGGGGGGGACAGTGGACAGGAGGGGGGGACAGTGGACAGGAGGGGGGGACAGTGGACAGGAGGGGGGGACAGTGGACAGGAGGGGGGGACAGTGGACAGGAGGGGGGGACAGTGGACAGGAGGGGGGACAGTGGACAGGAGGATGGGACAGTGGACAGGAGGGGGGGGCAGTGGACAGGAGGGGGGACAGTGGACAGGAGGGGGGGAACAGTGAACAGGAGGGGTGGGGACAGTGGACAGGAGGGGGGGGACAGTGGACAGGATGGGGGGGTTGCTTAAAATATTCCGGGTCCCTCCTCTCCACTCCCCCTATATGTTTCTCTGCTCCCCCCTCTCTCTCCGCTCCTCCCACCCCCTATGCGCAGCTCCGGTCCCCACCCTACAATGTCTGACACACACACAGTGTCACACACACACACACACACACACACAGTGACACACACACACACACACACACAGATATGTCACCTCTCCTTCCGGGCGCCGCCATCTTAGGCACTCGGCGCCGTGAGGGAGGAAGGGGGTCCTTCCGTGCGCCGCGATCTTAGGCACTCGGCGCCGTGAGGCAGCTGCAGGCTGCCTGCCCACTGCCTGTCCTCCCGCCGAGGAGGGAGGGAAGTGAGCACCGGGGAGGGAGGGGAGTGAGCGCCGGGGAGGGAGGGGAGTGAGCGCCGGGGAGGGAGGTGACTGAGCGCCGGGGAGGGAGGTGACTGAGCGCCGGGGAGGGACCGGGACATTGTATAATGTCAATGTAAGGTACATGTTGTAAGTTGGTGTGGCGGCCATTTTACAAAGTTAATAAAGAGTGCGTAGGTGAAGGTACGTGCGGCCATTTGTGTAATAGAAATTAAAACTGCGCACGCCATTATTTTAATATATATTTATTGTAATATATGTGTTTTTAGTAAGGCATAAAGGTAGAGTGCAGGGCTGCAGGGAGTGTTCATCGTGCGTGGTAGTGTCATCGTGTGTGTGCGTTTGTCCGGCCATGTGCACAGGGGAGTAAGTATGAGTGTTAGCTACAGGGGAGTAAGCAGTGTTTACTGTGAGTGTGTGGGATGACAGTGAGTGTGTGTGTGTGTGGAGTGTGTGTGTGTATGTACACAGGGGTGACAGCATGACTGTGAGTTGTGGGATATTAGTGTGGTCAGTGTGAGTGTGTGGGATGATAGTGAGTGTGTGTGTGTGGAGTGTGTGTGTATGTACACAGGGGTGACAGCATGACTGTGAGTTGTGGGATGACAGTGACTATATGTGTGGGATGACAGTGTGTGTGTGGGATGACAGTGTGTGGGATGAGTGTGTGTGTGTGTGTTGTGTAAACTTACCAAGGACTCCGCAGGGGTTCTGTGGGGGTATGCTGTCAGTGCAAGTGTGTGAGAGTGAAGTAGGTGTGTGTCAGTGATGTCACTGTAACTTTTGGCCAATGAAAGTCGTGTGGGAGGTGTGTCACAGTGGGGCGTACCTCTTGGCCAATGAGAGTCGGGGTGGCCACGGACCAATCAGATTCATCGCAGCTAGTACACTGGCGGCACACTTTATTAGAGTGCGGCCAGTTCCGCAAGCCGGGAGATTTCCCGGCTTGCTAGTGGCATCCCCTCGGCGTGCCGCACGTCACTGATGCGCGGTCACGCGTCATCGGGTGCCTGCGCCCCCTGCACGCGCGTCCCCGAGGGAGCCCTGGTGTCCCGCGATGTGGGGGACGGCGGCAGGGGGTTCCGGGGGACCTGGCGGACCCGGAGAGGAGAGGGGGAAGCCCCGATCGGCGGGCCTCTCCTCCGAGGCTTCGGCGCGCGCCCGGGACATCTCGGCACGCGCCAGGTTACTGTCGCGGCCGAGACCGGGCAAATGCTCGAATAAACTCGGCCGCGACAGTACCAACCTTTCGATTTTATATATTAAGATATCAAGTTAATCAACTTTCTTGTATTGGATGCAGATCCATGAGCCAGAGAATTTTATGCTACTGTACATCAGACATGGTCAATGTTTACACCATAGGTAAAATGAAGTAAATGCCAGCAGTATTTCATAAATGCCAAAATAACATGTGCTTTCTATAACTCCTTCTCAACTTCTCATATTTCAAAGCAGTAGACATTTCAAATGATTAGATTGAGATAAAGTATAAACAAAATAATTTGATATATTTTACACCAGAAGACACTATCAATTACAGAAGCAAAACTAAGCTTCATACCTAGCATTCATAATGTACATTTTCTATTTGTCGTATTAGTTTTGTCTGCCTCCATAAAATTGTCTACTTGCATTAGTGAAAAATATCCAAATCTAGTTGGTATGATGATTCTATGTGAATAAATGATAAAATGTATACTGTACATGAATAATTTGTATGTAAATGACATGGTTTACGGAGAATTGTGATTGAAGTTACAAAAGAATGCTTGTTTTGGGATCTTAATTGGCAGGGAGCTAATATTCCCAAATTCCTTCCTAAAAACAATGTCAGGATTTGTTTTTGACAGTGGGTCCAAGATGGGGTCAAGGCCAAGGACACGCCAATGTTAGTTTTTAGCCGTTTTAATAGACCGATGGGTCCTATCAAATTGTGTGTAAAGAAAACAGGAAATATATATTTCACTGTATTATCCTTAATGATTTTAGTCTTTTTGGACTGTGGTGATAATCGTATAGCATTAATATTGCTTTCACTGTTTGACAATATATTCAAATTTAGTTTTGTATTGTCCTTTCTTTTTTTTCTGTCTATTCTGATACTGTAACAGTGAATGTCATTTTTCATGGTGGCTCTATTGAGTGATATGTTTATAAGACTTTCTTCATACACTGTAATCCTTCTGAATCTTTTTTTGAGAAAAAATGTTTGTTCCTCAAACTGTTAAATATTGGTACAAATTCCTCTTGTCTGAGGAATTGGTTATAAGGAATATTGTCAATCCATTTTTTATCATGACAACTGGAGTTATGCAAGTAGGAATTAACATTGGTATTGTTTATGTACTGTACACCTTTGTTTTCAACATAGATTTCCAAGTTGAGTTACTGTAGTTCAACATCCACCTGACTGTGATCACGTTCTGTACTATACAGTGGCGGCCGAGCTGAGTCTTCTGCGGTCGCCACCGCAATGTGCGGGCAGACTCTGGGCAGACGCGGCTGGTGACGCGTGCTGTGTCACTGTGGCGCCGGTGAAGAAAACAATACAAACCGGCGCCTTAAAGTCCAAATGGGTTATATACAAAAGTCCAATGGGTGGCTTGGGATATCCAATAGATCCAGCAGGTTCCTCAGCAGCAAAAATGATATGACATGCAGGGGAGATAAGAGGACAAGATCATAGTGTGATACAGTATGGTTATAACACATAGACATAGACAGACAGGCACATACAACACTAAACAAATAGGCTGACTAATACAATAATGGTTTAATGAACACAATAAAATACAGATGGCTGGTGGCGAGCAGGTCTAGGATCCGGTATGTAAAACCGGAACACACCGGATCTCACTGCCATTGAGAGACATTCATCAGCTGTATTGGTGGAGGAGCAGACCTTTGAAGCAGTTGCTGGAGTCGCAGTACATAGAAGAGTGTATCGGCAGTGAGATCCGGTGTGTTGTCCCGCCCGCTGTGACGCAGTTCCGGGTGCCAACGGAAGGCATCCCGTGTAGCAGAAGGCAGCGTCGCCATCATCGGCAGTAATCCGAGGAGGCTCCTGCAGGCATCTACACGTGGCACGCGTCCACCAACACCTGTCGCCGGACCATCTATACTCCATTTACCTGCGCTTATCCAAGGGACTTGCTGTAAGTAGGATTCCGGTTTTACATACCGGATTCTAGACCTGCTCGCCACCAGCCATCTGTATTTTATTGTGTTCATTAAACCATTATTGTATTAGTCAGCCTACTTGTTTAGTGTGGTATGTGCCTGTCTGTCTATGTCTATGTGTTAATTGTTATAACCATACTGTATCACACTATGATCTTGTCCTCTTGTCTCCCCTGCATGTCATATCATTTTTGCTGCTGAGGAACCTGCTGGATCTATTGGATATCCCAAGCCACCCATTGGACTTTTGTATATCACCCATTTGGACTTTAAGGCGCCGGTCTGTATTGTTTTCTTTGTCTTATCACTAACTGTGTTTGGGTTATTTTTTCTCGGCAGCCTTGCCATATTTTATTTATTATTAATATTATCCACCACGTTGTTGTTATTATTTGTTTACTATTTGTATCCACATCTATTTTTAGCGCTATACACACCACCCCTTTTTTCTAGTTACTGTGGCGCCGGTCACACGTTCCGCCAGCATCCCGGGTAAGGGGACAGGGGAATGGAGGGGAGATGCGGGAAGAGGCGGAGCAGAGGCAGCCAGGGGGTCACGAGGGGAGGGGAAGATGCGCGAAGCTGCCGAAGCAGAGGCGGAGCGGCCAAGCAGCCAGGGGGTCGCAAGGGGAGGGGAAGATGCGGCTGAGCGCGGCCAAGTTCAGCGCCAGCCAAAAAAAGCCCCGTAAAATTACGGGCATTTGTAAGATTGAAGTTGGCCGCAGCAGTACCATCTTCTGTTCTCATCAGCCCTCATTCCCACGTCTCCAGGGCTACCTTTTTTAACTTATTTAAGTTTAATGCTTTTATTTCTGTTTCTGTTTTTATATTGGGTAACATTGCATATTATTGTGGACATAATATATATATATTTTACCAACTGATCCTCAGAGCACTTTTTTCCATTCTATCTCTTGTGTGTTTGTCACAATCACTTAGGAGTTAATGGAGTACTGAAGACGGCTGCAAGGGGATTACAGTTTAACTACGCATATACTTGGGAAAGCGTGAGCGCGGATTCCTCAAACATTTATTCTAACTATATCTTTAGTTACAATACATTAAAAAAAGCAAAACATTAGGTCAGCAACTGAAGTAACCAATAATAGCATTATAGGTTTCTAAACTTTCTTTTTTTTTGACCAAATCTCAAAGCTCTGTCTAGCCTAACGCTGGTTAGCTAACATACTGATCTGGAGAAGTATGTGTGGCATATTGAATTATTACTTATGTATTATTTAGTCATTACTATATATTTAAATATTTCAGATCTGGCTAGCACTGAACACGAATCAGAAAGCAGCAAATCCAAAAGTTTAAGGGGCTGCTATATCAACCATAAACATGAATATGGTATAATACAAAGAAGGAAAGTTCCCCGCACTCATATGATAAAATGCAGATAATGGCGATAAGCCAAACTGATTTTAATATGATAGAAAATATACATAACATCAATTTAATAGAACCACAATGAGAATCAATATGCTATATGCTTAAACTAATGTACTGATGAGTGAAGAACCACTGAGGTCTAAACGCAACACAAGGGGAGGGAGAAACATGGGGTAGGGAAAGGGGGGGGGGAAAGGAAAAGACAAGGGAAACAAGTGGGATGCAAGGGAATAAGGGGGGGCGATGTTTTGGGGGGTTGAACCCCTTCTTCAAGCCCGTTCCCAAAGATTTGGACGACCCAAGGTACTTCCCTTACCCCTGTGGGCAAAAAAACTCCCTAAAACAAATCAACAGATGCAGTGTTTGGTGGAGAAGCCCCTTATCAAAATTAGAGAAAATCAAGCCTAAATGGGCAATATAACTGAGAGGAGCAACCCTAGACAAAAGCACGCTGATGAGGAACTGCACCTATTCTAAAAAGGAAATAAAAACCTGACATGGGGCAGTTAGCCACAAAATGCACCCTACTAAGGCAATGATTACTAGTTACAAAAGGAGAGTTAAACAGGAGTCCAACGAAGTAGTATAGCATCAACAGGTCAACCACAGACCCATAGACCAATGTAAAGATCATAGATCAAATAGCATAAAGAGATTCATGACAAACAGGGCAAGAGATTAATCAAAAAAAAAATGATGACCTGTGCTGATGACTGCTTGCTTGTATGTGTAACTGTGTTGTTTTTGAAAAAACAAAATTGGCATTGTATATTCTCTTGATATTGACCATTAGCTCTATTAGCAACCTTTGACTAATAGGGATAATGGCCAATACTGTAGAGGTGGGGGTTAGGTTTGTTGAGGAGGGGGGGTTTAGAGGTAGGTGCCCAGGGGAGGTAGATTGTTAACCTTTTTTATATCAGTTATACTGCCATTGCATACAATAGGTACTAGTGTAGTTAGGGTTTTTGTATTACTCCCTTGGCTACCTTAGTGACCATGAAGGCATGCATGGCTACTATAGCTTCCAATCGGTTAATTAATTATTTGGAATAGGGAAGGCAGATGCCAGGTATATATTGCATTGCATATGCTTTAGCCAGCAATAGTGCCAGCTAGTGCCGGGTGTCTTATCTCAAGTTTAGTTGATTAATGTCTCATTAGCCCTATACAAATGAGGGGCCCAACAGTCATTGTTTTTGCATATATTTAGCTTTGTTAATCTCTGTGAATGTCAGAAAAGCTAACGTCCGTTTATTATTTATATAATAGGACATTAGTTGCCCTGATTCAATAGAGCTTTGTGGATCTACCCCTAAATATTTAAAAAGCTTAAATCTTGAATTAAGCATTAATAATTCAAACAGTTTTGGAATAGGCAAGGTAAAATCTGTTAAAGTAAGTTAAACAAATACAATAAAAGAAATGATCAGCGAGGACTGCTGCTTTAAATTAATTTTGACTGTTTTTCTAATGAGGTTTGATTTGCAGTTCTGCATTAATATTAATATTGTTCTTTAGAAAAGAATGGTCATAAAATAATTATGTTGATACATCTTGCATTGTTTTTCCCTCATGTGAACTAAAGTAAACATTTATAAATCCCTCTTTTTTTTTTTTAATTAAATAGCTTTGCCAAAAATATTAACAAACACATTTATTTTACACAATTATGTTACCCTTTCTGAAAACAAGCCTTTAAATTCTTCTTCTCTTTGTTAAAACTATGTTGTTATAATCCAACTCTTGGAATAGGACACATTTCGTAAGCATCGAGTCCTAAAAATAACAAATTACATTAGCCGTGTTTCTAATATCATGTTCCTTTATCCCTGGAGATTGTCTGTGTGTGTTTTTTCCCTTGGTTTTTTATTTTTCATTATCATTACTAATTGTAAGTTTTATGTGTATGACCCGTTTTTATTGCTGTCACCCATCCTGTATTGAGTTTTTCACTGTCACGGCTATATACATCCACTCTCCCTGATGTCTGGGTCTGCTCCAGTAGCGCTACCCAGCTGCCCTAGTTACTATGCCTACTAGATTTGTTTACTGCCGTGCGTTGTGCGTCATGATGTCACCAGTGTCCGACAACCCGGTGACGTCACATCATCCCCAGTATCAGTGGGAAATTTTAAATGAAAGAGAGAAGAGAGGACACTTAAATTAACACTTGAAGAAGTTCCAGCAGAGTGAAACGCATTGGGTAAGCAACACAAACTACTGAAACGACTACCAAGCTACTGGTGAACTGTGGAGATTACTGGGCCTAGATTGTGTTCCTTCTTCTCTGGAAAATACCAACTTCCCCTGCGGATGGCCACCGAGGGTGAACTATCCAGCGAAGGAAGAAGTGCTGCTGATCTTCTACAGTGACTCAACCTGGGTGGTCCCACTGCTTGATACTACCTTATGTTTGTGAGTGTATTACTTTTTATCTAATTATATGTTATAAAGCGTTATTTGCACTATTTTTGGTCTTCTATTCCCTTTTATCCTCTCTCCCTACACCTGACCGTTTACCCTGACGGGCATCATCATGACATCATCATACGAGGTGATTTACTCCTTACAACCTCACAGCCCTTAACATTCATGGGAAATGTGAGTGAGCAGTCTCGTTTCCTAACTTTTTGATATTTCACGTATTTAAACATCAGAGCACTATTTGTGTATTTTTCTATTATTTTTTTTATATATATATACCTGGATGTGTGTGCGCACCTGACCCCTGTTTCACGATTCCCATCTGGATTTAGATTGAGCCCATTAAAGGAGCGGCACGCATTAAGAAAATTGTATTTATTCTATTTGTGGTTTCTTCACTTCCATGAGTGTGTTCACTTGATTTAATTTAAACTGTATTTTGCGCTCGATCTGGCTATTGTCATATATAACTATACCTAGAAGACTTACGCAATTTTAAGATATGAAATGTGCAATCCTTTGTCAGCTATAAATAAAAGCACCGCCACTACCCCTGCCGGGAACAAGCGCCCCCGCAGCGCACCCCCGCCACCTCCAGTGAGCCAGGAACCAGCCCCCTGGTTGCCGCCACCACCGCCAGTTAGCCTGAAGCCATAGCAGTGCACCGCTGCCACCCCCAATGCCTGTGAACACCCTCCCGCCTCCCCCTATCAACCCACCCCCCACAGAGCCGGCGCCGCCAACCAACCCACTGCCACCCATGCTGGGAACCAGCCCCCCTGCCCGCCCCTGTCAACACCCTCCCCCCCACAGTGCACCACCGCCGCCGCCCGCACAGCCCCACTGCCTGGGCCCAGCTATGAACAGGGTGAAACGGAGATCTGAATGGGGGGGGGCACATTACTGTTAAGGGGGGGAACACCAGACACGAGAGAGAGGGGACAGAGGGGAAATGGGAGACAGAAAGGGGAAATGGGGAGAGAGACACAGAAAGGGGGAGCGGAGAAAGAGGGTGGGAATGGACAGAGACAGGGGGAGCAGAGAGAGGAGGGGAACACAGAGAGATAGGGGAGCAGAGAAAGAGAGGAGGAGCAGGGAAAGAGAGGGGGGGAGCGGTGAGAGAGGGGGGAGCGGTGAGAGAGGGGGGAGCTGGGAGAGAGGGGTGGAGCAGAGAGAAAGGGGAGACCGGAGAGAGAGGGGGGAGCAGAGAAAGAGAGGGGGGAGCAGATAAAGAGAGGGGGGGAGCGGAAAGAGAGGGGAGACCAGAGAAAGAGAGGGGGGAGTGGAGAAAGACACAGGAGGAGCGGAGAAAGACACAGGGGGAGCGGAGAAAGACAGAGGGGGAGCGGAGAAAGACACACGGGGAGCGGAGAAAGAAATGGGAGGAAGCGGAGAGAGAGGAGGAAGCGGAGATAGAGGGGGGAGCTGAGATAGAGGGGGGAGCTGAGAGGGAGGAAGCGGAGAGAGACGGGAGAGCGGAGAAAGAGGGGGGCAGAGAAAGAGACAGGAGAAGTGGGAAAATTAAATCCTGGGCAACGCCGGGTAGATCAGCTAGTAATAATATAAATGATGGACATCCTTCATTTATTTTAATTGTACATTAATATAACAAATATATTAATTAATATTGTTGAGGTATGTATAGATATACATTATTGTATGTGTAACAGTGTTTCCCCCTGGGGGGAAGGGGTATAAGAGGAGTGGGGCTTGGCAGGGAGGGGGTATAAGAGGAGTGCTGCTTGGGGGGGTATAAGAGGAGTGGGGCTTGGGGGAGGGGGTATAAGAGGAGTGGGGCTTGGGGGGGGTATAAGAGGAGTGGGGCTGGGTGGGTATAAGAGGAGTGGGGCTTGGGGGGGAGGAGGTATGAGAGGAGTGGGGCTTGGGGGTTATAAGAGGAGTGGGACTTGGGGGATGGAAGAGCGAGTCTGCAGAGGGAGAGACACCTCACTACCGACTCTCCTCCTCCTCCTCCTCCTCACACCGGGCAGCAGCAGCTGCGGAGGAGGGCACCTGCTCCGCAGTGTAAGAGGAGAGGTAGCCACGCAGGGCCCTGACATGGGGGGGCAGGAGGGCCCTGGGACACCACCAGGCCTGTCACTCAGTCACTGAGTGACACTTAATCCCAGCATCATTGGTCTCCTTGACTTCAATACATGTTGTATGATTAACTTTTGCAGACCCCCCCACCCCCAAAAAGCTGTGCCCCATAAAATGACTCAGTGTGATCTAAGCTGTCAGACCGTCCCTCATGCGTCTCAAGTTGTCACTTCTTTCCGCTGATTGTCATTTTTGTTTAGCACCATTGGTGATGGATTTCGCTGCAGGTAGTATTTGGAGTATTTGTATTCAATTTGCAATTTTTTACTTCAGGAAGACTAAGTTGCACTCACTCGGTGCATTGAACTTGACTGCCGTGTCCGCGGTCCTGTCAAGTGTCACTCCAACTGAGTGCCACTCAAGTTTAACACTTGTCTTTGGAGCCTTCAGTAGGATTTTGCCTGAGAGAGTGTGTGTCTGAGAGAGTGTGTGTCTGAGAGTGAGAGAGTGAGGAGGAGAGAGAGTGAGGGGGATAGAGAGTGAGGGGGAGAGAGAGTGAAGGGGAGAGAGAATGAGGGGGAGAGTGAGGGGGAGAGGGTGTGAGGGGGAGAGGGAGTGAGGGAGTGAGGGGGAGAGGGAGTGAGGGGGAGAGAGAGTACGGGGGAGAGAGAGTGAGGGGGAGAGAGAGTGAGGGGGAGACAGAGTGGGTCTGAGAGTCTGCGGGAGAGAGAGTGGGTCTGAGAGTCTGGGGGAGAGAGAGTGGGTCTGAGAGTCTGGGGGAGAGAGAGTGGGTCTGAGAGTCTGGGGGAGAGAGAGTGGGTCTGAGAGTCTGCATGTGTGTGTGTGTGTGTGTGTGTGTGTGTGTACACAGACACCAACCCACAGTCAGTCATAATCACCCACCAACCAAGAGTCAGTCAGTCACCCAAAGAGAAGCAGTTCCAGCCATCACATTAGGGGTGATGAGGCTAATTTTTAAGTTGATAATTTTGTATGGCCCTCGAATGATTTTATAAATATCAAAATGGCCCTTGGCAGAAAAAAGGTTCCCCACCCCTGCTTTACAGAATACACTCTGTTCTCCTTTGCGCTTTAGGTTTGTTCATCGCTATATACCATTTTCTCTCTGGGTGAGAGACCCAAACCAGCTGCAGGGAGAGTATCAGTAATATAGTCCATACCGTTGTTTTTGTTAGTGTTTAATATTTTGTGCAGTTCTACTTTTTTCCAACTGACTTTTAGCTTGAATGGCAATTCTTCTGTTTGTCGCCTGCCCTGACCTTGGATCCTCTGAGTACCCCGTCTACCTGCTCATTCCTGAACTCTGTCTACATCGCACCGTGGATTCGGACTCCTGGTTCCAGCCACCAATGACCATCCTTATTGATCCAGTTTGTCAGACTATAGCCGTTAATTATCCTTCGAAGCCTGACAGTTTGTGAAGTCAAGAAAAAAGACCTTATCCACCTGGAGAGAAATGGCTGACATACAGAAGATACACAATGCACTGCAGTACCTGCAGGGAGAGGTCGTCTTATTACGGGTGGAAAATGTCATCCATCCTTGCCTTACAAACACCGGTGACTCAGGTAGAGACAATTACTCAACCCACTGCCATGCCTGACCTTACCCATGCCTGACCTCTTTATTGGGAAACCAGACAAATATTAAGTATTCTTTAACCAGTGCGAAATTCATTTTCGTCTACGTCAGACCACTTTTCTGGACGACAATACCAAAATTGGGGTTATCCTCTGTAACATGATGGGGGATGCCCTTATGTGGGCTGCACAACTACTCGCTCAGAACAGTCCACATTTTTGAAAATAATTCTGACTTTAAGGCAGAGTTTAAGAAAGCTTTAGTTCGCAGAGCTTCAAGCAGATAGCTCTTCTGGAACTTAGAGAAGGCTCTAATGATTTATATTAAGCTCAAAATTTTAATTTCTGAGACCAATAGTGCACAATTTTCGATTTTTCGATGCAGAATAAGAGATGTTCTCAAAAAAGATGAACTGGCTTATGTCGCATGATCAAAAACTTGTTCCGCAATGGTGGCCTTGTGCTCCAGATCAATCTCATGCTGGGGGTACACAGAACTAAAATACGTCCCACTGTGCTCCTACACTCGGCTATATGCCCTGAGGTTTCTAGGCAAGATTCTCCAGCTGGCCACACACCGACTGAACCAATGCCGATTAGATCTACCGGACAAGAGATGACGACGCAGGTCAGAATTGCAGAAATTCTGGAGGTCAGGAAACAAAGATTCTGAATGGTTAATGGGGAAGTTCCATCCAGTAATAATGATTCTTCCCCAACAGTTGCTATACCCAGTCAACCTTCCTGTCATAGAGTTACTACCTTTTCGCTTTTGACGTTATCCATGATGTTACATCTTCCTTCCCTGTCTCCTTGACAAGTAAAAACCTTAAATGATTCAGGCGCATTGGAAAATTTCATCAATGAACATTATGTACAGGAACACTACATTCTGCTATTAAACACGATTCAAGCTTAACTTGTTGAGTCAATTGATTAATCTCCATTAACATTTGAACCCATTACAATGTAGATGATTCCACTCCTCCTGGCCTCTCTTGATCATCAAGACTACATTTCTTTGGATGTAAACTTGGCTCATAATTTCCCTACCATTCTTTGTTTACCATGGCTTAAGTTGCATAATACTTTTATTAACTGGACTGTGTGAACCCTTCTTTTCTCTTTCTCGCATCCGTAGCAGCAACAGAACTCAGACCTCAGGGTATGCCTATCCTGCTAACTAATACCTTTTCTGTTATTTTATCTAATTTTGGTGGGGCTGCCAGAGTTATACTTACCAGGGCAGCTCCCTCAGCCTATGAGTCTGCGGTTACTACACTAGCAGCTTCTAGATGGGGAATCCACACATGCTGATTTGTATTAGGAATTAGCTATCTTTTGGTGCCTTACTTCGTACAGCTGTGTCAGGCTCCATTGGATTCACTAGCACCATTGTGTCTGCCACAGTGATAACTTTCATTCTGGCATCACTCTGAGTGCTTATCCCCACCCACTATTAGACTATACAGATTTATATACAGGTTCCAAGTGAGATTACACTCTGTTCGCTCAGGATACCATATAGGCAGTACCCACACTATTTATGTGTTATAGTAAGTCTAGTAACAGAAATATATAACTACTGTGATACTAGCATTCTTGTCCCACACGTCTTCGGTTCTTTTTAATTGTTTTTATTAGTGTTTGTGTCCTGCATCTGTGGTTTCCAAACAAAAGCAAAGAAAAAACGGGTGTGCCAAAAGAATAACACATAAAATACTAAATTACCTAATGTAGAGATAAATGATAAACTTTACAAAAGATAAAGTACAATAAAATTATAATAAATAAAATGTGACATGAACCAATCCGGAGCAAGTAGGGTCTGGCAACATCGAAATGTTGATGTAAAATCAGATAAAGTGTGTTAAAAACCAAAACCAAATAATTTGCAGCTTCCTAGACAAGGGACCCCAGTCCTTGGTGAGTGCAATGAAAAAAAGAAAAAGTAAGGGAAGCGCAGTCAAACGGGTAATGGTATGAACACCTTTATGATGATAAAAAAATTGAATAAAAAAACAATAACCAATGATAATGATAATCATTAAAATGTACTGAAATATAAAAGTCAATGTGATATATTGCACTGGTGAAAGGCAATTGTAGCAAGCTGCTGCAAGATGAGAGTCAGAGGGGTAACAACAGGATAATGAATAATCCTGGTTAGAGATCACAGTCTTACGACCAGATGAATGGCACCAGATGGTACACAGATCGTGGGGGGATTTGATGTTAAGGGGTGCCGATTGTGAGCCAATGCTCAGTGTGCTCACCCAACATACGCTGGTTGCTAAGAACGGCCAGATGGTTCTTCCGAAACATCTCCTCCGGTCTGGATGTTGGTGACTGTCTGTGCACAGACAACCGGGTTTCCGGGTATGACGTCACTTCCGGACGTGACGCAACAACCCTTCCCGGCTGTACTGGAGCTATGCGATCCTCCTCCGTAGTGATGGTAACAGCAAGCCGATACAATAAGCCGTCCTCACAGGAGCACGTTGCAGTGCTAGATGGATAGAATCAAATGTGGCAAATGGGATCACAGACCCTTGGCTCCTCCTCCTACGCGTTTCACCAAACTAGTTGGCTTCGTCAGGGATACCATACAGATAGTTCAATAAACATATATACCCTTCACAATTGGAAAATTAATTGATTAATTAACAATCATATAGATGTAAATCAATAAAAGAGGGACTAAGTGAACTAATACTCAAAGTATAAGGAATGGTTCATGTCACAAACCAACAAGTTATAACACTTTACAATAATACTGTATACAGGTCAATAAAACAAAAAGTTCAATGTTCACAAATTAACATACTTGAATCATTGAAAACACTACAAAATACTAAAAATACTTTTTCAATTTGGGGAAAGAAAGGGGAATATGATCTGTTAATGGGATCCACAGGTCATCTACTGGAATGCTAAAAGATCAAGATCCTCATTGAGACCCACTGGACGGAGTGTTTGTAATTTAAAAATCCAGTAGGTCTCCTGTTTTCTAAGTCTTAAAAGTCTGTCACCTCTCATACTGCACCGACACACTTTATTCGAGCAAATACCCGGTATGTACCTGGCAGATACCTGGAATGCGCCACTCCTAACCTCTGACAAGCCCCGTTGCATTTGCCTTCCCAGCCTGGGTTCATGCCTGGCTGATGGGCGGCTGATCTGTTAAATGATAATGATTAGGATTTAATAGGCTGCAATGCTTCGCGTGTCTACCAGATGGCATAAATTCATGAATTGTAATGCAGTTTATATATATATACTGTGCAGTATTGCAGCCAGCGGGAATAAAATGCTTCAATCCCTGCTTGGAAAATAACTCAATGCACTCGGGCAGAAAACAGTCACAAACCTCAATACACCCGGGTATACCCGAATTCGTGGGACTAGCCAAGCTCGAATAAAGTGTGTTGTCAGTGTATTTGTTTTAGTGATATGTTCAATTCCTATAATGGAGAGTCCTGCAATACTCTTATTATGTGTTGTAAGGAAATGTCAACAAACCCCATGACCAAAAAAGCCTTTTAAAATGTTTCTTCTATGTTCAGTGAACCGTTCTTTTAGGCTTCTTTTTGTTCGCCCTTTATAATAAAGGCCACAGGGACAGGTAAGTAGATAAGTAACGTAAATCAGTGTTACAATTTATAAATTGTTTAAATTTAAATATTTCTCCTGTAGCTTTAGACAAGAACTCAGTACTCTTATTGATAATATGTTTGCACGTCAAACAGTTCAGCCGTCCACATTTATAACAACCTACTGGACATGAAGGTAACCACATATTATTTGGATTCAATTCTTTTATAAAATTATTTCCACCTTTACTCAATACAGTTGGTGCTAAAACATTCTTGAGATTCCTTGCTCGCTTAAAAACAATCCCTGGTCTCTTTTTAAGGGTATTGCTTATAATGGGATCATTTAAAATAATTCCCCAATGTTTCATTAAAATCTTCCTAATTTCATTAGAGGCCCCATTAAATTTTGTAATAAATAAGCAATTGTCTCCGTCTTTTAGATCATTCTGTTCCTTCAAAATTTTATCTTCTATAAGAGATTGTCTATTCTGACCCCTAACCTTTGCTAACGCTACATCTAGTTTATCTTTTTTGTAGCCTTTTGCTAGAAATTTTTTATACAGTACGAGTGATTGTTCCTCAAAATCGGAATCTTTAGTGCAATTTCTACGGATTCTTAAAAGTTGACCATAGGGAATGTTATTGATCCAAACTTTAGAATGGTTACTTTTACGATCAAGATAACTGTTTGAATCAACCTTTTTAAAATAAGTTTTAGTTAAAATCTTGTCACCTTCACTAAATAAAACTAAATCCAAAAAATTGATCGTTGTCGAATTGTGTTTATGGGTAAAAGTCTGTCTTGCGCTTCTGTGTGAACAGCAAGGTCACCATAGGTGTCTCAGTCAATGGAGCTGTGTGAGAGGGAGCTTTGCGTGGCCACAGTGTTGACCGGTGCAGGGGGAAATTGATTCTTACCTCAGCTGCATCTCCGGTCTGGGGCCAGCTCACCTCGTCTGCTCCTGCGTGCTGCCGTCTAGAATTGCCAGGATAGAAGAGAAACTTCGGCGCAACTGCGCATGACTGAATCAAAGAGACTCCCGGATGATCTTCAACCAACTTTATTGACACCACACACAAGGGCTACACCGCGATCTCCCCCTCTACGCGTTTCACCCTCTAGGATAGGGCTTCGTCTTGGAGTGGGGAGAGGCGGTGACTGCCTGACATTTAAACTATAAAAAGCCCGCGAAAACGGACTGAAATATTAACCCCTTCATTGACATTGCCTGTTTTAGTACTACTTGGATATAGCAATCCTATATGCAACAATCACTTAAATATAGTGTCTATTAAACATGGATTAAATACTATACTCATATTGAGCTCAGGCTGTGTATTGAAAGTATATTAAAACCTGCTAACTACACTGCAAAAAATCTTACTGAGTCCTTAAGTCAATGTTACATATCAAAATGCAGCTCCAGACCTATTATGATGTGCAAAAAGCATGTGTTATGTTACAAAACGCATAATTATACATAATTCATTATAAAGGTTAAATGATGCTGCTAACATTGGATGGTTATCACTATGGGAACCAATAAAAGAAAAAAAGAGGAAAGGTAAGGAAAATCAAGGGCGGTGAAGGGGGGGGAGGATAACTGGGGAGTGGGGTAAGTGAGGTACAATAAATAAGAAACAGAGACTGAAGATACAAAGTAATCCTTACAGAATAAATAAATAAACTGAACATTCTGTCCTGCAGAAAAAAGATATACTATAGCACCTCAAGATAAACAAATCTCTATAAGAAACAACGCAGATCCCATTCGACAGGATCTTAATTCTTACAATGTTGTGCGATTGAACATATTGCATTACCTCCTCGTGGAGGGGATAGAATTAAGATCCTGCATCAGAGAGAGGCACATTGGACTAAATGTCGAATGGGATCTGCATTGTTTCTTATAGAGATTTGTTTATCTTGAGGTGCTATAGTATATCTATTTTCTGCAGGACAGAATGTTCAGTTTATTTATTTATTCTGTAAGGATTACTTTGTATCTTCCGTCTCTGTTTCTTATTTATTGTACTTCACTTACCCCACTCCCCTGTTATTCTCCCTCCCCCCCCTTCACCACCCTTGATTTTCCTTACCTTTCCTCTTTTTTTCTTTTATTGGTTCCAATAGTGATAACCATCCAATGTTAGCAGCATAATTTAACCTTTATAATGAATTATGTGTAATTATGCATTTTGTAACATAACACATGCTTTTTGCACATCATAATAGGTCTGTAGCTGCATTTTGATATGTAACATTGACTTAAGGACTCAGTAAGATTTTTTGCAGTGTAGTTAACAGGTTTTAATATACTTTCAATATACAGCCTGAGCTCAATATGAGTATAGTATTTAATCCATGTTTAATAGATACTATATTTAATTGATTGTTGCATATAGGATTGCTATATCCAAGTAGTACTAAAACAGGCAATGTCAATGAAGGGGTTAATATTTCAGTCCGTTTTCGCGGGCTTTTTAGAGTTTAAATGTCAGACAGTCACCGCCTCTGCCCACTCCAAGACGAAGCCCTATCCTAGAGGGTGAAACGCGTAGAGGGGGAGATCGCGGTGTAGCCCTTGTGTGTGGTGTCAATAAAGTTGGTTGAAGATCATCCGGGAGTCTCTTTGATTCAGTCATGCGCAGTTGCGCCGAAGTTTCTCTTCTATCCTCTAATGAAATTAGGAAGATTTTAATGAAACATTGGGGAATTATTTTAAATGATCCCATTATGGGCAATACCCTTAAAAAGAGACCAGGGATTGTTTTTAAACGAGCAAAGAATCTCAAGAATGTTTTAGCACCAATTGTATTGAGTAAAGGTGGATATAATTTTATAAAAGAATTGAATCCAAATAATATGTGGTTACCTTCATGTCCAGTAGGTTGTTATAAATGTGGACGGCTGAACTGTCTGACGTGCAAACATATTATCAATAAGAGTATTGAGTTCTTGTCTAAAGCTACAGGAGAAGTATTTAAAATTATACAATTGATAAATTGTAACACTGATTACGTTATTTATCTACTTACCTGTCCCTGTGGCCTTTATTATATAGGCCGAACAAAAAGAAGCTAAAAGAACGGTTCACTGAACATAGAAGAAACATTTTAAAAGACTTTTTTGGTCATGGGGTTTGTTGACATTTCCTTACAACACATAATAAGAGTATTGCAGGACTCTCCATTATAGGAATTGAACATATCACTAAAACAAATATGAGCGGTGACAGACTTTTAAGACTTAGAAAACAGGAGACCTACTGGATTTTTAAATTACAAACACTCCGTCCAGTGGGTCTCAATGAGGATCTTGATCTTTTAGCATTCCAGTAGATGATCTGTGGATCCCATTAACAGATCATATTCCCCTTTCTTTCTCCAAATTGAAAAAGTATTTTTAGTATTTTGTAGTGTTTTCAATGATTCAAGTATGTTAATTTGTGAACATTGAACTGTTTGTATTATTGACCTGTATATTATTGTAAAGTGTTATAACTTGTTGGTTTGTGACAAGAACCATTCCTTATACTTTGAGTATTAGTTCACTTACTCCCTCTTTTATTGATTTACATCTATATGATTGTTAATTAATCAATTAATTTTCCAATTGTGAAGGGTATATATGTTTATTGAATTATCTCTATGGTATCCCTGACTAAGCCAACCAGTTTGGTGAAACGCGTAGGAGGAGGAGCCAAGGGTCTGTGATCCCATTTGCCACATTTGATTCTATCCATCTAGCACTGCAACGTGCTCTTGTGAGGATGGCTTATTGTATCAGCTTGCTGTTACCATCACTGCGGAGGAGGATCACATAGCTCCTGCACAGCCGGGAAGGGTTGTTGCGTCACGTCAGGAAGTGACGTCATACCCGGAAACCCGGTTGTCTGTGCACAGTCACCAACATCCAGACCGGAGGAGATGTTTCGGAAGAACCATCTGGCCGTTCTTAGCAACCAGCGTATGTTGGGTGAGCACACTGAGCATTGGCTCACAATCGGCACCCCTTAACATCAAATCCCCTACCGATCTGTGTACCATCTGGTGCCATTCATCTGGTCGTAGGACTGTGATCTCTAACCAGGATTATTCATTATCCTGTTGTTACCCCTCTGATTCTCATCTAGCAGCAGCTTGCTACAATTGCCTTTCACCAGTGCAATATATCACATTAACTTTTATATTTCAGTACATTGTTATGATTATCATTATCATTGGTTATTGTTTTTTATTCAATTGTTTTATCATTATAAAGGTGTTCATACCATTACCCGTTTGACTGCGCTTCCCTTACTTTTTCTTTTTATCTGTGGTTTCCAAACAGTTCAATTTTAAGTTACTTAATAAAGATTATGTTTTAATTAGGGTGTTTCTCTCCGTGCCACACTATAGGGATTCTTTTCTATTTGAGTTCACTATTTCATCACCTCCCCTAATCCCTTACAGCATGTTTTATGTTCAATTCAAGATAAAGTGGTAGCAACCTTGCTACCTGCTAAATATTCTGACTTTCGGCATGAATTTGACCCAGAGGATACTGAAACTTTACCTCCGCATTGAGAATATGACTTTTCCATTGACCTGATACCTGGGGCTAGTAATTCCCTTAGATCATATTTACCCTCAGTCTGGTCCAGATACTGAAGTATTGTGCCAATACATAAAGGAAAACCTTGGGCACCCCTACTTTTTGTTTCTAAAAAAGGGGGAAACTTTAGACCATGTATGGGCTATGGCCAGCTTAACATCACACCGCTTGTTCGCATACAGACTGGCTACGAATGGAAAACAGCCTTCCGAAATCAGTTCCGATACTTTGAATATCAGGTTATGCCCTATGGTCTTTGCAATGCTCCTGCCAACTTTCAGCATTTCATAAACTATATATTTTGGGACATTTTAGATTAACACCTTGTATGTCCCAGGACATACTTGAAAATGAGAGGTAACTCTCAATGTATTACTTCCTGGTAAAATATTTTATAAATAAATAAATAAATAAATATATCTTGATGACATTCTCATCTTCTCTAGTGACCCGCAACTACAAGAAAGCCATGTCAAGGAGGTATTGATCTACCTACATCATTTTCAGTTGTACGCCAAGCTTGAAAAATGCTTGTTTGATCAGCCACAAAATGAATTTCTGATCTTAGCTTCCGGAAAAGCTGTGGATGAATGAAAGATCCTGGCCATATGGGAGAGGCTATCCCCCCACAGATGTGAAATCGCTGCAATTATTTTTTTAGGATTTTTTTAACTTTTACAGCCACTTTATTCAGGACGTTTGGTGCTTCCACTGATGACCCTCCTTTGGAAACATGTTTCTTTTTTTGGGAATCTCAAGCCGAAACTGCTTTTCTAGAATTAAAGAGAAGATTCTCCACGGCACCCGTGTTGATGCACCCTGACTCTTGGCAACCATTTACTTTGGAAGCAGATGAGTTGGTTTCAGCCCTTGGTGCAGTTCTTTTGCAACCATCTCCTATAGACTCCCTTGTCCAGCCAGTTGCCTTTCTACCGTGAAAGTTGTCCAATGCTGAAATTAACTATATGATTATGGAGAAAGAACTGTTGACCATCCGAGCAGCATTGCTTGAATGGAGACATCTTTTTGAGGACGCGGAACATGAGGGGCAAGTATGGGCTGACTGAAGCGGAAGAAATCAGGTGTGCAAGCATAAACTAATCCTCGATGTCCATTTCCCCAATAAGTCATTTCCTGATACAAACTCAAGTTTCGGTGCCATCAAGTAAAAGTGTCGTGCCCTTAATGAAGAGTTGTCAGATGGAATTGATACCCTAATACATTTTTCCTGAATGATTACCTGTGTGAAAGATAAACCATGCTAATTATCACATGTACACAAATCACCATCCTTGATCTTGCAAGTACTTACAAAAACACGAATATTATTTGCTCACAATGAAATTTAAAGGTTCTAAAAGGTGTACACCCATTATAATACATAGTGAATAACACTGAAAACAGGAGAGTTTGAGTGTCCATAGAAGGATTAAAGAACGGGAAAGAATGGGCATATATTCAGCTCTGTCACTGGTGATAATTTAAAAGATTTATTCGTTTTGGCCAGGCGGATAAGGTTTTTAAAACCAGGTGATACAGTATTCTTTTTAATTCTGCTCAAATGTCTGCAAGAAAGAGAATCAGAATAACAGCAGCACAGATCGCGCCCCCACCTTTTTCTCCAGCTTGAGGAATGTGCCAAAGATACGAAAGTTAACTCAAAACTCCAAAGCATCAAAGTAGTTTTAAATTCAGGTTATTTATGAGAATAAAGAAAGAGAAGGAAACTTTTATTAATTTAGTTGCAGGATTAAATAGTTTTGTAAATAGGTGAGAAATGTTTTTCTTTTTCTTTTATTTGTTCGTTATTTTTGTGATGTTGTTGTGTATGAGAGAGGTTTTTGTATTGTGTGTTCTGTGTTGTGTGTAACCAGTAAAAACACATTTCAATTTTATTTCTATAGGATTAAGATATGCTTGGGAATATTTTTTGTTTAAAAAAATGCTGGTAAAAGCTCACAAGCACTGTTTGAATTATATATTGTATTGTATGTCTTTATGTATATAGCGCCATTAATGTGCATAGCGCTTCACAGGAGTGGTGCATGTCGTAATCATATAGGTAGCAAATGGTAAAGGTAATAGGTCATGGAATAAGTGATCCAGATATAAAAGTAACATTAAGGAAAAGGAGTCCCTGCTCTGAGGAGCTAACAATCTAATTGGTAAGTAGGGAGAGCTTACAGAGACAGTAGGTTTTGATCGGAAGCCAGGAGAGGGATTTCAGGAGGGGAGACGCAGAATCAAAGTTTAAAGAGTAGAGTGATTCTGGCAGCAGTGTGTAGGATAGATTGTAGGGAAGATAGGTGAGAGGCAGGAAGGCTGGATAGCAAGGGATTACAGTAATCAAGATGGGAGAGAATGAGGGCCTGAATCAGAGTTTTAACAGTCGAGCAACAGAGGAAAGGGCGTATCTTTGTTATATTGTGGAGGAAAAAGTGACAGGTTATAGAAATGTTTTGAATGTGAGAGGAGAATATGAGAGAGGAGTTGAGTGTGACCCCTAAGCAGCGTGCTTGGGCTACTGGATGAATGATTGTACTTCAACAGCAATGTGGAAGGAGGTAGTAGGGTCAGATTTGGGAGGAAGTATGAAGAACTCTGTTTTTGCCATGTTAAGTTTAAGGCAAAGGAGAGCCACCCAGGATGAGATAACAGAAAGACATTCAGAAACTTTGGTTTGTACAGCAGGTGTAAGGTCAGGAGTTGAAAAATAAATGCGTGTGTCATCAGCATAGAGGTAATATTTAAACCCAAGAGATGTTATTAGGTCACCTAGAGAGAGTGTGAACAGAGAAAAGAGAAGAGGGTGGTCCATGATGGCAAATGCTTCAGAGAGGTTGAGTAATATGAGCAGACTGTAATGTCTTTGGCAGCATATAGGTCATCAGTTATTTTAGTGAGAATTGTCTTCGTGGAGGGAGCAGTGCAGAAGTCAGATTGTAGAGGGTCAAGGAGAGAATGGGTGTTGAGAAAATGGAGCAAGCAAGAGAATACAAGATGGTCAAAGGTTTTAGAAGCAAAAGGCAGGAGGGAGACAGGTCAGTAGTTAGAAAGACAGTTGGGTCAAGCTTGCTATTTTTGAATCATGGTATAACTGTTGCATGTTTGAAGGAGAATGGAAAGGTATCAGAGTAGAGGGAGAAGAGGAGATCAACAGTGACGGTGACACATTCTCCTCTGAGACAGTGGAAAAAGAGTCAAGGAAAGCAGGAAGAGAGTTAGGAAGCAGTGTAGGATAGGAGGAAACAGAGGGGATGTTCTGATGTATGGATTCCACCTTTTCCTTCAAATAGTCAGCAAAGTCCTGAGGTGAGATGAAGGAAGAGTCAGTGTGGGTTAGACTTGTGCGTGTTGATTAATGGAGAGAAGTAGGTTTGTTTTATTTTTGAGAGGCCATAAAAAATGTAGTTTTTAGGGTTGTGGAGAAAGCTCAATTTTTAATTTTAAACTAATGTCCCAGTCCAGTAATTATTATTTAGTTTATTAAGAAGCCGTTGTGCCGTTATCTTATCTGTTCAAGGTTATTTGGCGAAACGCCTAGAACAAGTTGGCTTTTTGCCTGGGGGAAAAAAAAGGCTTTCAAATTATTTTTAGTCGAATGAATAATGCGGAGTGTCTTTAAAAATATAAAGCTGACCATGTGCTCGGCACTGTACAAAGAGATTATATGACAAGACATTAGTGTAAAGTCCTATACAAAATAATTTGCCTATTAACTGAATATGTGATGTGTTTTATAACTTTTAACCATTTATTTTTTCCAAAGGTGAGCAGAAGTTATTGTCAAAATCGCTGTGTAATCTAGAATGGTTTGCCAGGAAGTGGTGAATTGGCAGTCACCTCTAATTTTTGGGTGTGTCCTGAGCATAGGGTTAAGTACAGGGGATACATAGTTGCAAAAGCAGTTACATAAGTGAACAGGGTATACATTATATACAAGGCATTTCAAACGTTTAGCAGAATAGTTACAGTGGAGTGTTTGGGTGAAAACCAGATTGGAATTGTTTTGGGAAATTTGTATTGGTAAAGTAATTGCTTAACTGGGAGTGAACACATTTTTTCATGACTGTGGATAGTATTGGGAGAAGAAAGATTGGTGTGTAGTTTTGAGACAGTGTTTTTTTTTGTCCCCACTTTTGAAGATTGGGACAACTCTGGCAGTTTTCCAGGTCTTAGGGATATGGCCTGCAGACAGGATAGAATTAACTATGGAAGCAATTAGTTTGGCAATGGCTGGGGCACCACATCTTAGGAACTTAGATTGTAGCAAAGTCAGGTCCACATTGGCTACTTAGTTTTAATTTGAGGAACATTAATAGGGGATACCTCTGTCTATATGCGGATGTCAAGACAGTAGTAAACACATTGATTCAAGAATGTATTCCTAGGTATAAATTATCTCCCTATGAGACACTTATGGGATGACTTATGACCAGTAGTCCAAAGGAACAAATTAAGGACCATGTTAGTAGTAATAAAACAATTAGTAAGTATTGTATGCAACTAATATATTTTTTGAGTCTCTCTAGGCACAGGTCAAAGTTACAGGTCAAAGTTGAAAGTGCACCTACTCGAGACGGGGTTAATAGTCAAGTATTTCCTACGCAAGCATGCTCTTCATCCCAGATGAAAAGGCCCATACTCACCACCAATACAGCAATTAAAGAGGTTTCTTACTGGATCCACGTGGCGCACATAAAGCTCCACCCAAGTCACCCAAAGCACAGCCTCTTCAAGTTAATGTTTTGAAGGGTAAAAATAAACACCCTGACCGTTAACCACTGTTGAAAATAAGACACCAGGCTGAGGCCCAGTCTTAATCAGAACATTCATTTTCACTTTTCTTCTTTCAAGGACTCAATATTTTTATTTTTAGAGTGTGTTTAAGTTAGAAATTTAAGATGTATGTACAATTGGGCCTTGATGGGTGGATTGGTTTCCTGGAAGCGTGGCTTGTGAATGCTCTTGTATGTGTTTTGGCAGTACTCATCACTCTATGTATTTGTCATGTGCAGCAAAACTTTGATCCAGAAGTGTGTTGCACCTCCACCGAGAGGAGGGGGTCACCCAGGGGCGTGTGTCAGCCACAAGGAAATGATCAAAAGTCAGCCATTTTGACCATTGCAGACATTTTGTCTGTTCTGATATTCTGAGTGAATGACGTATATAATGCATCTAGGGGTGATGATCATGCATTCGCTTCCACAGATATCAACCCCCTTCAATTCTCAGTAATAGAATGTTGTGCTGATTATCAAAATATATGAAGGTAGAGATAGATGCCATTTCCTTTATCTAGCAGAAAGGTTGCTTGCATAAAATAAGGTTTTTAGCATTGTGTATAATTTCTGTATTTTCCCATTTTTAAGTTAGCCCCTTTTTTTTAAATCAATCTTTTTTTATTGGAAACAAGCACATACAGGCATGGGTACAGTGATATCATGAACAAATAATGACAAAATTCGGCTTAGTTGAGTTCGACAAAGTGTTGACCAATAGGATTTTTTTATAATAAAGAGTAAAGAAGAGGAGAGGAAAGCTGGGGGGGGGGGGGTGTAGACGAACAGACGGGAAGGGAGGGGGGAGGGGGGTGGGGGGAGGGGTCCTGTGTTTTCATTCAATATCAGAGAAGCAGTGTACAGCATGAACTCGATGAAATACAAGAGATTCAAAAGAGGCTTAGAAAGGGAGATGAGACAGAATGGCACCCTTTGGGGTTAGGTGTATGGCTTGGATCACTAGGAGCAAAAACTTATGAATGCTTTGCTGTGTGTGTTGGTGTTACTTGTTGTCATGTATGTGTGTGTCACTTGTTGCAGAGGTATGATCCAAAAATGTGCTACCCCCCACCTTTTTCAGACCTGATGCCATTCTTTGCAGATGCCAGAAACAGCAGTCCCTTGAAGAAAGAAGATGCCAAGTACAGTGTTCTAACTCTGGAAGACATTTTGGCCACAGCGCCATACAAGACTATGACAGTGAAGGGCACACGCCCTTTTCTTCTGAGTTATACCAATAAGCATTATCTGATGATGGAGCACCCCAGTATACAATACGAGTCTGTCTATATGTCCCTGGACTAAACATCATAACCATAATTCTCAAAAGCAATGTTTTAAGAATAAAAAAGGAGGGAACTGAGAAAGTTGAGAATATGATGCAAGGAGGGGGGGTGGTCTGACGTAAACAGCACTAGGATTTGAGCAGCCATTTTTAGTCAGCATCCATCTTAGGTGCCTGATCTTGTCATCCATTTTGTTTATTGTCTGCATGAAAGTGTAATGAGAATTGAAGTTTGAAAGAGACACTTTTTTTTTCTGCTCCTAAGTTTTTAGTGATAATAAGCCTTTCAGCTAACCACAAGACCTTGGAGATGGGAGAAATGCTGCCACTGTTATGAAAATAAAACATAGATAACAGCCACATCTCACATTCAGGGGGAGGTTCTCATGGTCAAATACACCCTTTCCCAGAAATCACGTATATAGAAAAAGGTCATTAGCTTGTATAATAATTTTTAGCTGACTCAATTAATTTTTAGTATGAATTTTACAGCTATGTTATTAACTCAATGTTCTCATATTCATATTTTCTTTATCTTATACACTTATTTAATGACGCACAGGCCACCTCATACAGGGGGCGTGGGCTTAGTATTTTGGTACAAATATGTCTTGTAGGCCATATTTCGATGGGGAAGTTTTATTTTGAAACTTCCTTCTATGTGTGCACATGTACGCAAAATAAACTCATTTGTTATTCTGTGATAATCCTCAAATGTGTTTTCTTTATTCACGCTTTTCATACCCCTAAGCCTGAACAAAGACATACACACCTGATCTCACTCATGCCTTCTTGCCATCTCTTCCCCTGTAAATGTTGTTAACCTTCTGATTTAATACGGACTAACCTTAAAACTCACCCCACAATTTAAGCATCCCAACAGCCTGCACTCATGGCTACTGTCCCACAGTCACTCCTACCACCCATTGTGGCCAAGCATGGCCATCTACTGCACGTAATCCCTCACCTGCTGTCTCTGTAAATTTCCCCTCAAACCTCTTAGATTGTAAGCTCTTCGGGCAGGGATTTCCTTTCCTATTGCCTGATTTTGCCGCACTTAATGTATTTTAATTCCCTGTACTGTATTATTTGTGAAGCACTGATTACACTTTTGGCGCTATATAAATAAAGACATACAATACAATACAAGAAGGCCGGACTTTGAGGATCGTCGCGGATTGGTTGCTGCGGTGTAAGGCCTTGTATGGGCTAACTGCAGAGATTAAATGGTGGTCCAAGATAGAGGCAGCGGAAGCGGAGCGACACAGGCCGCGACCAAGAAGTGGTGATGTCGGGCCTGCAGAGGAACAGAGTGTGAAGAGTGACAGGTGCACTGGAGGGCAGTGGCCTGGTGATGTCATGGGGATCTGGAGCAGAAGAAAGAGAGATGACAGAAGCCAGGTGGAGCACAGAATGCAGCCCAGCAAGAACAGCAGGGCTTTCTGGATCATGGATGGCTGTTGCTAGGAGGAGGGAGATGAAACCTGACTATGGATGGGTCGAGGTACAAGAGGGTGAGTGCAACCTGGCTGGGGTTTAGGGAGGTATAATTAGTAATCAGGATAGATTTGTTGTTTAGAGTTTGGTGATCAGATGCAGCTAGGACAATCTAATGCTATGGGTGAGTTAATAGGTGTTTTAAAATCGTTGGTCGGTCGGCTGGAGCCGGGTGGGCAGGCTTCACGGAGTGTAGGGCCTAGCATGGAAGATGTGAGTGTCAATGAGCCCAGGGTGGGAACAAAGCGCAAGGAGCCTTATTTCTGTAGCATTAGCCCCATAGGAAGGCATTTGAGTGACAAACTAAAAGGGAAGATATGGAAGGAGGATTTTGTTTATTTGTTGTCATTACTGCCAGAGGATAGTGATGTGGTGGATTGGGTGCATGGTGACATGCGGAATAGGCGGATAAGAAACGGCAGTTAACTAAAACCTTTGGTAATTGGTTGCAAGCCTTTGCAAATTTGGTGAGTGTTATAGGTGAGAAGGCCCGCTTTATTTGCATACATAGACACGATTTAGGCGGCATATCGCATTTATGGTGGGATGGTGTGGTGAAAATAGTGGAAAGAATGTTTGTTGGGATGTGAAGGTGAAAGATTTGTGGCTAGGGCTGATAGACTGTCACCCTTTCCCATTGCGGCCAGCACCTCTTTACAAGGATTGTCAGCAGGGAGGACAGGAATGTGCTGGTTTTTAAATGAAAGCCACTGTAAGTGGTACTGGGCATGTACATTTTTACACGAGTGTTCGCACTGCGGAGGTGGTCTCTGAGCGCTTCGCTGTTTTAAAAAGAGGACAGCCAGAATGCACTCAGGGGCCAGGGAGATTCAGGGCAAGAGTGCGGACACCAGTGAGTATCAAAAAGATGGTGCCATGGCTAGATTTGTACCCCAGAAAGTGGGAAGCAAGCATAATTAAGGGAGATTTTATTGTAGGTTTTTAATTCCATTTGAGGAGCGTAAAAAGATTTTTTGCAAGGAATTTAAAATCCATTTAGGGGAAAGTGGATGTAGTCGAAAAAAAATTGCTGAGGGAAGTGTCGTTGGGTGGAATGGCAGGCCCATTTTTTTAATTGCCATTACAGAATTAGAGGGGTTCGCCAATGGGTCTGGTTCCCAAGAAGGAGAAGGGTAAATGTAGGTTAATCCATCATTTGTCGCATCCACAAGGTGACTCGGTGAATGATGGGATAAACAAGGAGGACTAAGTTTACATATGCATCTTTTGACATGGCATTACAGTTGGTAAGGGAAGTAGGACAAGGGGCATTGCTAGCTAAGATGGATATTGAATCAGCCTTTGGTTTACTTCGAGTTTATCGGGAGTGTTTTCATTTATTAGGATGTCATTTTTGGGAACGCTTTTTCGTGAACATGTGTTTGCCTATGTGGTGTTCTATTTCCTGCTTCTACTTTGAGGCTTTTAGTACATTCTTAGAATGGGTCATGAGGTTCGAAGCAGGGAATAATTCAGATTTACATTATCTGGGCGATTTCTTATTCGTCGGTAAGGCTGGTAGCGGTTTATGCCAGCAATTGCTGATCACTTTCAAAAAGATTGCAAAATTCTTTGGAGTGTCCTTAGCAGAGTAAAAAACAGAAGGACCAGGTATTGTCATTTTTGGGGATCGAGCTAGACATACAGAAGTTGGTTTTCCAGAAGCTGTAGGGAAAAGTTGCAAAGTTGTCGGATTTGATGGACAGGACTAAAGGGTCTAAGAAGGTGACGTTGAGGCAACTCCAGTCCCTGATTGGGCATTTGGTATTTGAATGCAAATGGGGCGGGTTTTCTATAGAAAGCTGGCGATGGTGACTAAAGGGATAAAGACACCACATCATTTCATAAAAACGCAGCCATTGAGGAAGGATCTGGGTTTTTAGCAAACCTTTTTTGTTTATTATAATGGCCAATCTTGTTGGCAGCGGGACGAGGTAGTAAATCAAGAAATACAGCTATTCACAGATGCATTGGGCTCTGTTGACTTTGGAGCTTTATTTTTTATTTCTTAAACATTATTATTTACAACAACGCAGCACTTCTATCGGCACATCATTCGCAATTCGCACCTCGTTATGCCAATTTATTTATGGGTTACTGGGAAAAAACAAATATTTATAGTGATAGTAACACTTATCGTTCAAATATTGTTTTTTACCGCAGATACTGTATATAGGCGATCTTATTTTCATTTGGCAAGGTGCCACAAGGTTATTGGGAGAGTTCGTGGAATCCCTCAATATTAACACTTTTAATTTGAAGTTTACATTTACTTCTCATGTACACCGTATTGCATACTTGGACTTATTGCTCTTTATTGACACTAGTACAAAGCGATATTTTCCGCAAAGAAAATTCTAGAAATTCTTTCTTAAAAGCGGACAGTAGTCATCCCAGATCCCTCATTCGAAGGATACCCAAGGGACAATTTTTAAGAATTAAACGCATTTGTTCAACTACTGATTAATTTGTAGAGCAATCAAGGGATCATGCTTTAAGATTCTAACAGTGGGGTTACAGATCAGTCGACATTCAGGATGCTTTTGATGGAGCTTTTCTACACCGAGCTCCGATCAACTAATAGGAAAAACAATTACAAATAAGAAAAACAAAAGGACAAATTTTGGGGTTAATAAGGCCTTTTTCGTTACACAGTATAATAGACACAGTAATGACATTAGATCCATTGTATCTAAACACTGGAAGGTCCTTTTATTGGACCTGGATATCAGACCTTTTGTACAAGAAGGTCCTAAATTTATTTTTAAAAAGGCAGAACAATTTCCACCCATCTTTCGCCTAATCTTTTCAAGTCTCCTGTTCAAGAAACAAAAGGTTTTCTACCCCCCCGCAGGTTTCAATAAATGTGGACATTGCAGCAATAGTAAATATGCTAGACCCAGTAAACATGTTTTGTCAAAAGTTACCAAAGACAAATACTAAATTAAATCATTTATTAAATGTAACACTAATTATGTAGTCTACATATTGATCTGTAGGTGTGGAAAAAACTACATTGGTCAGACTATCCAACCAATGAAGACATGGATTATGGAGCATCTGAGGTCCATCAAAAACAAGGACCTCAGATTTCCGGTATCCAGACATTTTCTCAATTGTCAACAAGGTGATCCTAAGACCTTTTTGTTTAGTGCAATTGAACACATCCCACTTCATATCAGAAAAGGGAATCGTCAGAACATGTTAAACAAAAGGGAAATGTTTTGGATATTTACGTTAAACACCCTGTACCCAGCCGGTATTCACATTGACTGGGAGTTGAAGCATTTTCTCATTTAGGATGTTGTTTTCAATTCATTGCATTATTATTCCTTCTGCTCATTCAATTCTCCTTGTTCTCTTCCTTCTCTTTTCCTTCCCCCTACCTTCCCCTTCCCTTTCCCACCTTCCCCTCCCCTTTCCCCCCTCCTTTCCCCCCTTCCCCTCCCCTTTCCCCCCTTCCCTTCCCCTCTTCCCTCAACCCCTCTCCCCTCCTTCTTTCCTTGCCTTTCCCACCTCCCCTTTCCTCACTTCCCATCCCTTCCTATGTTTCTGAGACTTCTAGATTCTATGATTATTTTGTTTTTCTATATGGACAGATTGTTCAGCATTGGTAATGCATATTTTATACATTCATATATACCGTATCTCTCGATTACAAATATTCATGTGAACAGATGTTTGAGTTCATGTTTGAAAAAATGAAAAAAGAATTCTATATCTCAGACTTTGTTTACCTTGGATACAGAGTTTTGATGATACTGTTGGTATCATGTACGTTTCATTATGTACTGTACTCAAATATCTTTAGTATAGTGGGTATCAAGTGTCTATGATTCAATAAGTATTAAGATTTGGCTAATATACTATACACACAGACTCAATTGTTACATTTGTTTTAAAAAAAAGTATACACTGGCGACACACTTTATTCGAGCTCGGCTAGTCCCACGAATTCGGGTATACTCGGGTGTATTGAGGTTTGTGACTGTTTTCTGCCCGAGTGCATTGCGTTATTTTCCAGGCAGGGATTGAAGCATTTTATTCCCGCTGGCTGCAATACTGCACAGTATATATATATATACTGCATTACAATTCATGAATTTATGCCATCTGGTAGACACGCGAAGCATTGCAGCCTATTAAATCCTAATCATTATCATTTAACAGATCAGCCGCCCGTCAGCCAGGCATGAACCATGGCTGGGAAGGCAAACGCAACGGGGCTTGTCTGAGGTGAGGAGTATCTGCCAGGTACATACTGGGTATTTTCTCGAATAAAGTGTGTCGCAGCAGTATATCATTTGTCTTGTATGTTTACAAATTTTTTCATATTTTTGCCCAAGTCGTTGGATGTGTTTGCTAACATTTGACAGTATGTCTACTTTGGGCTCATGATATGATATTGATATATATATGATCACTAGGTAATCCATTTTGAATAATTTAGGGATGATGGTACATTTTATGTTATGTTTTTATCTTTTATCTTTATTTTGTGTGCCATATATGTGGTTTCCGGACGCGGTCCTCCGGTTCTTGATTCCATCATGGGGGACTGTTTGTGAGTACACAGTGGGGGGTGCATTCGTGGGTGATCCACCTAAATATATGTCGGCATTTCGAGAGGAACCATACTCTTTGACAAAGGGCTGTGTAACAGGGGACTTATCCCTGTTCAGTAAATGTTTCTTTAATCTAGCAGTGTGGTAGTTAATTACTAAACACCACCTGCCTGATTAGATTGTTTACAAAAAGCCTGCCTTTGAGACAGGAAGTGACTCTCTTTAGCTCTGACTGAGAGCTGACCTTTGGAGACACCACAATGTCTTGAGTTCTGCCAGCTACACAGCAGAGCTGATTGCAAGACACCCAATAAGACTTCTAAACCTGGATGCTGATATTTTTCTGTGCACGCACGGGTCCGGTTTCAGGAGAGCAGAGAAGCTTACTCTACAGCTGATAAACAGATAAGACTTTCATTATTAAGAGACTGCTTATATCTGCTTATTTTCATGCTATGTGTTTGGGATGGGAGAAATGCTTAACTAATGGAGATGTGAACTAATTGCAAGGATTTCACTAGAAATACTCCCAAGTGAATGGAAGCTTTGTTCCCCCCTGTGTTTGGATAATTTCCTGATGAAAAGGAAAAGGCACAATAAAGCCTATTATAATTTCACATTATAACTACTCCAATTGTGTACCTCTGTGAATGTCCGTCTACATTTGGTGTCCGAGGTGGGACAAGAGGTGTCTTTGTAGTTAAAAAGGAACTGGAGTTTTTATGTGAAATTTTTTGTTATGCTTTTTGCCTACAAACAGTCTAAACAACTTGAAAAAAAAAAGAACCTCTCATGCAGCAGAGGCAGAGTTAAAGGGGTACATACCACTGAAACTTACACTGCACTGAGACTTACAAAAACCACGGATGGACTCTTTTCCCCAATCCCAAGAGACTGCTGAAGCAGGTAAACCTTTAATTGCCTATCACAAAGTGTAATACGGTCATTGAAATAGGGGTTTTGCCTTCCAGCCATAGTAAGGGTTGAAGAAGTGAGTCAGCCCTTAAAAAGGGATAGGTGTTTGTTGTTTTCAAAAGTTTCGCTGAAGCAGTGAATACAGATGGTGACCCATGAGGGGTACTGATTTTGCAAATAAAGGTTGCCACACCGCATAGGGCTACCAGCTGTGAATGGAGTATATGCAGAAAAGTGTGAAAATTGATACAAAGACTGTGCTGAAGCAGGGGAATTTTTAGCAAACAAATGCTGAGTGTAAAATTGCCCTATAAAGGAAAAAGGTTTTTGAGTCACCCTGCCGGGAATGAAAGAAATAGTCCACTGCAAAGAATGTTTTTTTTCTGCAAGTAAAAAAGTCTGCCTATATATATCTTGGAAGCAAAAACAAACACCGAAAGTGTGAAGTGTGAATGCCATAATACCCAAAGATGAGAAAGAAAATTACTGAACTCAGGCAGAAAACCAAATTCTGTTGCTGAAGCGGGGAGATTGCACCCTGCAAGAAAATGGTGTAAAGCAAATAGACTTTTTTACCTAGCAACTGCACAACTTGTATACCTGATAAAAGAAAATGCATGCACAGCACTGCTGATATTGAAAAAAAAAAATGATCCAAGAAAGAAAAGTCTACAGAGATGCCTGTGAGAGCTACAACCTCTACAAGCAAATTATACCCATCTGTAGGACTACCACAATTGGGGGTTCTAGCAAATACAGTGGCAACAGCTGCAATAGCGCCTCCTGAGGTCAGGAAGAAAATTACACCTGATAGCCTAAAAATGGAGGACAAGATGCAGCGTTCCTGTAATGAACCCTACCCCACGGAAGAGTGGCCCTTCCAGTCCAATAAAGAGGAAGACATCTCTTATGGGGAACCCGAACCGAGTCACACTCACAAAACACCCCAAGAATGGTGGGGGTGCCTGAACTCAGCACGAACAGAAAAGACCGCTTCCTTTGATGACGAATATGATCAACAGGAGACAGAGCGGGAGCAGCAGATCACCCAATATTTCTGTCAGCTAGAGCAAAGAAAGCCAGGCGTATATAATGAAGCTGCTAAAATTTCAAATGAAGATGGAGACCCCAATATCCCTGAAGGGACGGTATCATCCAAATCAAAAAGGCGGAAAAAGAAAAAGAAAAGCAGTTTCACTTACCGTGGAAGGAACAGACACGTCCGCAGATCCTGTGGAGGAAAAGGGGGATCGAGTTGCCCTGCAGCCTAGAGAAAATGGAGAATTCGTCCCACGGTTAACCGAATATCCAGAGGGCCCAAGGCAGAAGTCGTGTACTCCAAAGAAGTGTCTGTCCGGTGCCAACAGTGAGGAACCCTCAACTAGTCATCCCAGGGAAGCGGAGCCGGAACCAGTGAGTGACGATCCCTTGACCAGCCCTGAAGATGCCCTGAAAATTGCCAGGCATGACTGTGATCTGCTCTGTGAAGAATTAGGAAGAGAGAGAAAAAATAATGCTGAGCTACAGAAGACTGTGCTCGCAATTTACTCTGCGTCCAAGACCGAATTGGAGGATCTCAAGACTGAGCTAGATACTGCAAAGGCTACTATCTCCACCATGGATGAAAAGCAGAGCCAATCTGATAAAATGGTGGCTACGCTAAAGCGGAAATATGAGGAGGCACTAAAGCAGATGACAGTCTTCCAGCAAGAGGTTCACACTCTTCCTATAGAGCTTGAGGCCTCACATCATGATACCAACAGCTGCCGCACAGACCTGGAAGTTTGCAGAAAGGAACTACACAGTCTCACTAAGGAGCTGGACATTGCTAAAGAAACTGTTGGTAATCTTGGTACAGTTCTCAAAGTCTCTCAGAAGAAGCTTCAGACCCTCAACCTAGAGAAGGAAGTCTCACGCCAGGAGATTGTCATTCTCAAAGCAGATGTATGTAAATGGAAGGAGGACTGCAAAGAAGCCCTAAAGAATACAGAGACTGAAAAAGGAGAAAGTTCAAGATTAAAAAGAGAAAACTTAAAACTGAAAGAAGAAAATTTTCAGTTAACAGAAGAAGTCAAGGAAAAGTTTGACACAGAGCACCGACTGCAGAACCAACTGCAAGGTCTGCGTACACACCTCCAGTATGCTGAGGAGAAGCAGCAAACGCTACAGGAAGAAAAACTGCAGGCTGCTAAAGAGGTACAAGCGCTGCAGGAACGTCTGAATACCCAGTACGTCCCCACAGAGCAGTATGAGGAGCTAAAGGCCACGCTGCATGTCTTCAGAGCATCGTTGGAAGCGGAGCTTCGATACCAGGTGACTCTGTATGAGAGGGAGCGTGAGAAGGCTCAGAAACTGGAGCAAGAGCTGGAGAGACAGAGAGACTTTTCCATTCCCTTGAGTCAGTACACCAAGGAGAAAACCGACGCAGCGGCAACCTTGACGACAAAAAATACAGAGCTCAAGAATATGAAGAAGACTCTGATACAGATTCCTCCAATATGGAAAAAGGTATTGGCTCTGCCCAAGCACAAGTATCCCACAGTAACTAATGCCCGTAAGGACAAGGATACAGTGAGAGTTGGGGACTCCACGCAACTTCAAAACAAAATTACGAAGTTTGAGCCACCAAAGAAAGCACGAGCCAAACCTACAGCTTCCCAACAGGCAACAAACAGAGGTAGGAGTGCAGAATCCTTAGCTGAAGCAGCTGAACTGGCGACTCCGTGGTGTGGAGAAGCTGCAGAAAGACCACTTCAAGAGCAGAAAACTCTAAGGGCTAGTCCTAACTGCTCTACAACTGTTGCCATACACTTTGTCTACAAAAAGAGGAGTGCCCGACGCAACAGAAATCTCAAGACCGCGCACGCGATAAAAAGACCTAACGTGGAAAAAGTCCTCCTCGAGCGACTGAGGAGTGCTGATCTCAAGCATCTTCGGGAAGAGACAAAAATAAACTGGAGAAAGGGCTCCAATCCCAGCGAGACAGAGGGTTCTCTTCCTCCATCCACTCTCATTCAAGTCACAGAGATATCTAGAATGAGAGTGGAAGGATGGGCTTTGGCCGTGGTAAGCCCGAGCTTCCCACAAACAGGGGAGGTATGTAACAGGGGACATATCCCTGTTCGGTAAATGTTCCTTTAATCTAGCAGTGCGATAGTTAATTACTAAACACCACCTGCCTGATTAGATTGTTTACAAAAAGCCTGCCTTTGAGACAGGAAGTGACTCTCTTTAGCTCTGACTGAGAGCTGACCTTTGGAGACACCACAATGTCTTTAGTTCTGCCAGCCACACAGCAGAGTTGATTGCAAGACACCCAATAAGACTTCTAAACCTGGATGCTGATATTTTTCTGTGCACGCACGGGTGCGGTTCCAGGAGAGCAGAGAAGCTTACTCTACAGCTGATAAAAAGATAAGACTTTCATTATTAAGAGACTGCTTATATCTGCTAATTTTCATGCAATGTGTTTGGGATGGGAGAAATGCTTAACTAATGGAGTTGTGAACTAGTCGGTGGTTTGGGATATGTATCCCAAAAACAGTGCTCAATCCAATTCTGAACTGTTAGTCAATAACAGATTTAAGTCCACATATCATGGTAACAGGAAACTATATCAGCCAAGAGATAGAGTATTTTGACCCAGTGCTATTTGAAAGCAGCAAAGACACTTAATGTAATGGCAATAGTCCATGTGTCATAGTACATAAAGGGTTAACATACCATTGTTGTGTAGGACTCCGCCATACCAAACCCTTATGCTGCAGCACTGTTCCAGGTCATCACGTCTCCATGTGAAGGAAAAATAGAATACTCACGAAAGGCTGGTTCCTTTGCTGCGTGCAGCACGCTCAATATTCAAATAGAAGTTGAAATCCAAGGATTCCTGCGGTGCACAGCCAAGTAGAGTAGCGGACCAGCAAGGTGTGGGTTAAAAATATATTTTATTGGTACCCTGTACCATGTACCACGTTGTACCAATAAAATATATTTTTAACCCACACCTTGCTGGTCCGCTACTCTACTTGGCTGTGCACCGCAGGAATCCTTGGATTTCAACTTCTATTTGGAGATGTGAACTAATTGCAAGGATTTCACTAGAAATACTCCCAAGTGATTTGAAGCTTTGTTCCCCCTGTTTTTGGATAATTTGTACCTCTGTGAACGTCCGTCTACAGGCTGGCTAAGCCCGAAATTAATTAGAGGTTCCTCTTGCAGTCTGTGTTAGATCCTGTTGCCATCATTTTTCTTTCTGGTTGACCAGCAGTGCACTGTTCATGTGTTTCCCCCATGGGATGTTACTTCCACAATTTCAACGGAGCAGTGAGCACGCCGAACTCAGGAGATTACTCTGCAATTTGTGAGTATGTATGTATGTATGTCTGTATGTCATCCCTGCTCCGAAGAGCTTACATTACCACATTTTTTTCAATTGTTGCTTGTTTCAACACTATTTGTCCATCTGTCTCGCAACGGGAGGGGGGGGGGAAAGATATTCAAGCTTATTGAGGGGGTCCAGGTGGTCATGCACTATAGGTGACATGGTCATCCCCTCACATTGCTATTCGGAGCATTAGATGACAAATTAAGAAAGCAACTTTCTATTTCTAAAACCTGTCGCTTTTTCCTCCGCAATATAACTAATATACGCCCTTTCCTCTGTTGCTCGACTGCTAAAACTCTGACTCAGGCCCTCAATCTCTCCCGTCTTGATTACTGTAACCGCCTGCTGTCCGGCCTTCCTGCCTCTCACCTGTCTCCCCTACAATCTATCCTAAACGCTGCTGCCAGAATCACTCTACTCTTTCCTAGATCTGTCTCAGCATTTCCCCTTATGAAATCCCTCTCCTGGCTTCCGATCAAATCCCGCATCTCACACTCCATTCTTCTCCTCACTTTTAAAGCTTTACACTCTTCTGCCCCTCCTTACATCTCTGCCCTAATTTCTCGTTATGCACCATCCAGACTCTTGCGTTCTTCTCAAGGATGTCTTCTTTTTACCCCCTTTGTATCTAAAGCCCTCTCCCGCGTTAAACCTTTTTCACTGACTGCCCCACACCTCTGGAATGCCCTTCCCCTCAGTACCCGACTTGCACCCTCTCTATCCACCTTTAAGACCCACCTTAAGACACACTTGCTTAAAGAAGCATATGAAAAGCACTGTGGATATTTTGAACACATGATACATAAGCTTGGCCCCCTGCAGACGCACTTACCAGAACTCCCTCCTACTGTCTCTGTACGTTCCTACCAATTAGACTGTAAGCTCCTCGGGGCAGGGACTCTTCTTCCTTAATGTTACTTTTATGTCTAAAGCACTTATTCCCATGATCTGTTATTTATATTATCTGTTATTTATTTGATTACCCCATGTATTACTACTGTGAAGCGCTATGTACATTAATGGCGCTATATAAATAAAGACATACAATACAATACAATTTTCAAAGCCTAATTTAATCGTCAACCCATCTTTAATACAAGTTTCATATGGATGATGATTATTTGAACTGTTACATATATATATATATATTTAATAACATTTTGGAGAAACTATTTGTATGCACACTCTTGAGCATTGACACAGGAGCCCAGGTGCTCTGATTTTTTCTATTTGTACGTGAACTGGGGTGCAGAACGCTGGCCGGAAGGCTGGGAGGAGAACGGTTTGTGTAGGAATCTGGCATTGTTGAGCTTTCCCGATCATTGTCACAGTGGAAGCTTGGGAAAACAAGCTGAGAAACAGGAGAGTCCTTTTTTGGTCAGAAAACTTGGGGGTAGTTCAGGTAATTAATAGATTGTCAGTGAATTCATTAGCTGTGGTGAAGCTACTTAGGCATTTGGTTTTGCATTGTTTGGAGCAAAATATATGGTTTCAAGTGCGACACGTTCCTGGGGTTAAAAACTCCATTGCTGATGCTTTGTCTCATTTTCAGTGGAGCAAGTTTCGGAGATTAGCACCGGAGGCCGCAGCAGTGAGTGGAGTTTCCCCAATATCTTGTGGAGCCTGGAATCATAGAACTCTTAGATTTAGTAAAGGATATACTGTCTGAGACTACTTGCGTAGCATAGAGTAAAGGTATGGCATGAGTGATGGTTTTAGAAAGAGAGATGGGAGAAAACTATAATGATATGGCACGTTTAAGAGTTCTGTTAATCTTTTTATGTCAAATGCATAATGCAGGGGTTTAATCAAAAATGGTTGAACGAAAGTTTGGCTCGTTTAGCCCTTTCTTTAAGTTAATGAGAAGGTCAGATGTGATGAAAGAATTTGTGGCAAGGCGTTTACTGGTGGGATGGAGGAATGGGTCTATGAAGCCGGATTGGCATAGGCCAGTTATGTTTGACTTGTTAGATAAATTGTTAAAGATGTTGAATAAGGTTTGTTTTTATGGTTAATGAAGTGGTTTTCATTCAGGCAGCTTTTGCGTTAGCATTCATTGGGGCCCTGCGTATCAGCGAATTGGTAGCCATGAGTGAGATTAGACATGGAGGTCTGAAAGGAGAAGATGCGTTGGCTTGTGAGGGGATGATTAGATTCAGGATCCGGAAACCAAATACTGATGTGAGGGGTAAAGGTTTATGGGTTTCGTTATTTGAGTTGCAGAGCTCGGTGTGCCCAGTATTGTTGGTAAAGGCTTTTAAAAAAAATCAGGCCAATGAGGCAGGGCTCTTTCCTTATGCACGAAAATGCCCGCCCCTATCTATCTATCTATTTAACAGGGTGTTTAAATTGTGCTGCAGGTTTGCTCTAAGGAGTTTGGGACATTATTTTAGGATTGGAGTAGCTACAAATGCTGCACAATTAGGTGTGAAAGAGGAGGAAGTGATGCAGATCGGGCAATGGGAATCCAATCGTAGTTATGTGCAGCCGCACTTAAGTATTTAAGGTAATGTTTATTATGGTTGTTTGTTTTCAGCAGGTTCATCCCCGGCTGTATAGATTATTGGACATTCCTATGTGCATTGGGCAGCGAGAAGGGTGGAGGCCAAACGGTTTGGTAGGCATCTTGGAATGGCCAATATGAGGGTACGGTGGAGAGGTGTTAAGGGTTAGTATGGTCTCAGTTGTTGTCGGAAATTATGGAAATCAGGCGTATAAGTGTGGATTCTGTAATTATCATAGTCCATGCAGGGGGTAATGATTTGAGTTGGGAGAAGATGGTTCAATTAATAAACAGGATTAAAGATGATTTGTCGAGATGTTTGTCACTGTTTAGGGACGCAGTATTGGTTTGGTCCGAAATTGTGCGTAGGGTTTTTTGTAAAGTTGTGAGAAATTGGATGGCAATTTAAAGGTGCAGTAGAAAAGTGTACTTGGTGGAATAGTACTGTAGTTAGACATAACAAGTTAGAGGGTGACAATAGGGATGTGTTTAGGGCTGATGGAGTACTGTACATATGACGTACACCGGACTAGATATTTTTAATATGGGATTACAGGATGGAATTGAGAGAGCACTGGCGTTTTAAAGGACGTGGAGTGAATTTTAGATTTAAAATGTCTTGCGTGTGGCGGGATGTTCTTGCCAGCTGGTGTAGATGTGAGTGATACTATTGGGGGTTGGCCCGACAACGCTAGAGCTTTGCGGAAGGCATGGCACCAAACTTTGTTTATGTTATGATTTTTACAAGCCCACTTGGTAGTTATACCAGTGGCTGGCTTTGGAAGTTAAAACATGTGTTGCTGACAAGGTCCATGTTAGAATGTTAATAAATCCGACGCAATTTTTCATCCAGATCAGTCTACGTGTTTTACTTGGGATTTGGGTGATACGGCCTGGGGGTTAAGAAAGGTGAATTGTAGAAATGCGGCAGTCAATTCATAATGCAAATGAAATTATAAGGAGGACAACATATACAGTAGCAACTGTTTACCTGAAGTTACCTAGAAAGAGATGCCTTTCAATGTTTACCCGTGTTGCTTAAGGGATTATGTTTTCAAAATGTAGCTTATAAAAAGACTAAATAAGCAGAAATAATGCAATAGCATTAAAATCAAAAATGTATTTTCCGAAAATGCTATGTCTGCCGGTAAACAAATATTTTTAACTAATACTACTGAAATGGTAATTTATTTAAATTCTAAATAGCATTTAATTAGCGCAAACAAAATATTTAAAAATTAGACTTTTAAATTTATTTTTTTCCTGTGTCATCATAATCACCCATTCAGTTTGCAGACTAACATTAAACCATATTATGTCAGCAGAGCTATATAAAAGATCAGTTTATATGCATTGGTAAACAATATGAGTGTCAAAGAGATGCTGAAAAGGCAGTCTGATTTCCAGATTAATTAAACAATACAAAAATAAGGGTTGGGTTGTCAGTTTTTTACTTTTTTAATATCCCACCATTCAGGTTCCTAACTAAATTAAACTAAATACAAATAAAGGAAAGAGCTAAACCAGGGATATAATAATATCTAAAAGTTGTATGGGTCTTGCATGAAAAAGAACTGTTCCCAATCCAAAGTTTGATGCTTCCAAGAAAAATCAGCGCACCACGAGACAAAAAGAAGAAAAAGAAAAAATATACAGTGAAGTACGTTCAAAAAACGGAGCTCATTCAATTCTGGTAAGATATGCACTTACATGTGAGTGCCTGATCACAGGCACTAAAATATATCTTTTCTTTACTGCCCATCTCTTCTTGCAAGGTTAGGTGTAGAAGGAACACGACAGAGAGGCTGTTATATTCCTTCTACTTCTAACCTTGCTAGAAGAAACAAACAGTAAAGAAAAGATACCTTTTAGTGCCTGTGATCAGGCACTCACATGTACAGATCGTGCATATCTTACCAGAATTGAATGAGATCCGTTTTTTTAACGTATTTCACTATATATTTTTTAGTTTCTTTTTCTTCTTTTTGTCTTGAGATGCGCTGATTTATCTTAGAATCCTAACTAAATTAATTTTACTAATATAAAAATGTGTATTTATGAGTTTCTTTTTTTCCTTTTATGAAATGCATACTGTATCCCTTAAAACTACTGAAAACAGGTTCAACAGAATGTTGCCACCTTAAAAACAAATAAGACCAAAAAATTGGACTCTTTCACAATTAGGCATATGCCACTAAATGTTTAGGGATATTTTACCCACACAGCTACAGTACATACTAATAATTAATTTTATTCATGTAGATTAGTAGTTAGAAATGGTATATACATATGACGCCAGTTATTTATACATATGCCATTTTTTTAAAATGGGAAATGAGTTGCCACAGATTATTGGCTATAAACTGTAGTCAACTCCATAGATGCACTTATTGTTCAGAAGAGCATTTTTGTTAGGGGCACAACCAGCTTTGACAACAAATATACCATGTTTATAAAACATGCCAAAAATAATGACACAATTAGGACCCATGTAAGCGCGATGCGACGAAGCGACAGCTTGGTCGCGATCGCTGAAAGTAATCTCAATTTGATTTTTCCAGCGACCGAGCCTGATGTCACCGTCGCTGGCACTATAAGTGTAGCCTTAGACAGGAGTATTCTTGCTTATTAAATGTGATCAGATCAGCATCCTAAACATGGCATATATACTTTGGAAACTGTGTAGAGTGAAATTATAAATGACTGTGTGATCAAAAACTAAATTGACATATTCTTATGCATGATGGAAGAGAACAAAGTATGCAAGGGTCTAATGTTATTTGATTACTTTATATGGAACACTTGAAAAGATAGAGCTGGAAAATAAATAGTTTACGTTGGACTAAAATAATACTGCTATGATATACTTAGGTATGACAGTAATTAAATTAATATGCAATATAATTAGCATGTACTTAACATTTAGCTCAAATATCAGCAAATGACCTGCCAGTTCAAGCCTTCAATTATATCAAACAATGAGTGTACTTACTATTCTAATTTTTAGATTTATAATATAGTTGTGACATTGTGTGTAGCAGTTCTGAATATTAATTATAAAATATATATATAAAAACAGGTAGATACAAAATCACAAAGGATATAAAAATCGGGAAAGGTTTCATTTCTACACTCACAGAGGATATGTGTTACAGATATGGTTACATTAAAATGAGATAACGTAACTCTAAAACAGTTAGCGAACTTCTGAGAATCTACCCCTATGTTCCTGACAATCAGAATTCTAAAAAAAATTTAAAAGAAAATTCACTGGATTTTATCACTATCAATTTGTATTTTCATTTGTATCTACTTGTCATCAATTATAAATAAGAACCCTGAGAAGTGTGCTGTATGGCTGTTCATTTTCAATAGACTAGGTACAGTTATTTTAGTTCAATTTAAATGTATTTATATTCTAAGCTCGATACTGTAATTATCCAGGATGCTTTTTGAGAATCCATTTAATGTTAATGTATCCTACAACTATAACATTGTTTTCCCGCATAAAATATAATTAATTCTGTTATCTGTTAAAAGCATTAAATATATTCTGTTATCCACTATGCTACTCTGGTTCATCTAGTGGAGGGCCTTGCGAAAATGCTACAGTCTTATGCTGATTGGGGTAAGTAGCCTGTGTGTGCACCCTGCTCTTGTAATGAGCTATGTGACTTTATTTATGCTTTTTAAGCTAAGCCTTTTTTCAGACAGAGAATTACCTTTCCGATCATTTATGCATCCTTTCTATTACTTGATTTAATTGTCCCTTTCCTACTCCAAAATATTTAGTATTCACAAAGCAGCCACTGGAAAACTATAGGAGGAATCATTTACTTTCTGTTCAATTACTGAGAAATACAATTAGAAATACAAATATGTCAGTAGGCACCTAGTTAAGCTATCCATCATTTTTTAAACTAATATCTGAGTGGAAATGAATTAGGGAATTGTGATATTTCATTTAGTGGAAATTGATGTATTCAATGTATTGACAAAGTGCATTGAAAGACTGACGGTGCTTTCTCTATAATGATCTACAATTTAAATTAAAAGCATCACTGATGTCACATATAGCTTCCTGGATTCCTTTAGTTTCTGTAAATTTTCAAGACCCTGTAAACAAACAACACTTTGAATTTCAGTGTTCTGCACATTTATATTATTTCTGTTAATACTGTACTTGTTATTGATGTTGCAAATATAATATCAGGAAATCTAGTAGCATGTAATTGTTCCAGTAGCACAACTTATTTGAATGAATGCATGTTTGAAAAAAAAGAGGTAAATGCAAATAACACCAATAAATAATTATTTTAAATCGCATTGTGTTATTATAAAAAAGGTTATAACCACATACCAGTAGAGAATACTAAAGCCAATACTAGATCATATATCATTCATGCTAGAGACATATAGGTTAAAAAGTAGATTAGAAATGTAGTTTGAATTTTTGCAGTCAGTTTAGGATGAAGCTATTGAAGAAAACAGATGATTTTGAGAACACTCAAAATGTACCAACTACAGAAAAGCAGTAAAACATCTCTAGTGATTCTGATCGAAGTTCCTTTTGGATCAATCTTAATTCATGTTTTAGTTATATGTGTGGCTGTTACCAATGATGTAAGGAACAAGTCACACAGCCTTGTATTGTCTAGTAAAAAAAGAACAAAACCACAGTGAAGAATAGAGGAGGAAGACAAACTGTCCAGTTCCGCAGTTTATTATCTGTAACCTGAAATGACTGCTATAGTGGTGAATATAGTGAGCGAAGATCTAATAATCATTACTAATATGTTTTTAAATAAAGCAAACAAGACTCTTAAACAAGGTTCTTAATTTGAGGATAATTATTAGATCTGCAGAGTGATCTTTATTAATACTTTTGGAATAATGTAAAACAAGAAGAAATTGACTAGATCTCTGCAGCAAAATATTTAATACAGTGAACATATACATATGAGACAAGGGTGTGAACATTTAACATTTGTATACATTTTGCTATAGGTTGTATAATGGATCAATAATTCTACAGCATATATTCAGTCCCTAACTGTAAGGGATAGGTATCAAAATGGTGCAATCTGCTTCAAAACAGTTTTATCTTTGTCTATTTAAACCAGCGGTATATGTATGAAGCTTGTTAATCTTGCTTGTTAAATTTGGAGCATATCTCTAAGGAACAGAAGTTAACGTCACCTAAACCTGGCAGATTTATTACACGTAAACAGAGGATTCAGATTTATTAGATGCAAACTACACCAGTTACTGTACTGCTGCGGCACAGTTTATTCGAGCATTTGCCCGTTCTGTGCCGCAGCAGTAGCCTGGCGCGCGCCCGAGTGTGACGGGCGCACGCCGAAGCAGCGGAAGAGCGCCCTCCGATCGGGGCGCTCTCCCTACCGCTGCCGGGTCCGCCGGGTCCCCCGGAACCCCCTGCCGCTGTCCCGCGATCGCGGGACACCAGGGCTCCCTCGGGGAGCCCCTGGACACGCGTGCAGGGGGCGCACGCTCCCGATGACGCGTGACCGCGCGTCTATGACGCGCGGCACGCCGAGGGGCGGCCACTAGCAAGCCGGGAGATTTCCCGGCTTGCGGTACCGACCACACTTCAATAAAGTGTGTCGGTAGTGTATACTGTGCTATTTCCTCTATGAACACTCCCCAAAATGCTCATGGCGCAATTTAAACCACTTCAGCACAACGCACATTGATGCAGATGATATAAGGAGCGCACGATCCGGTAGGAGCAAAGGGAGGATCAAGGTAACAAACGTATACATTTATAGAGCCATCAAGACATTAAAATGCAACGCGTTTCGAACGTGTTAGCGTTCTTTATCAAGGATAATAGACAATGAAAATCAGTCCTTATAAATATCCTTCTTACCTGTATCCCGTTCGCGCCAAAAGAACATGCGTCATAACGTCAAGCAGGTCTCAATTTGGCATGTACTAGAACATATTAGGGAGCAGCACAGGCTGCAGTTCCTCTGGCGGGGAAGTTGGTCCCTTGCTGGGCAAGAGTCCCCTTGGACACTACTCCTGCCCCCCCCCCTCATTCATAACAGGAGCGTACCTCCTTTCTCTTACAGCAAAAGCCTGTCCTGATGATGCAATCTCAGCAGCACCTCCAAATGTAACAGGTGTTCCTCCACCCTCTGGGAGATTTCACGGTTATCTGTACTCTCGTTGTGCTGTACCTGTGAGGCTTACAGGATTGCTGAGTGTCCGCCAATGGTAGTGGGGAAGACAAGACAGGCTTTCAAGAAATAGAGCTCTCATCTCGTACATGGGTGCAGTACCTCCATTTCCAGCAGGCCCCAGCAGAGATGGGAGCAGTTCCTGCAGGAAAACCATCTTGCACTAGCCCTGAAAAACTGCACTCACAGGCAAGAGTATATAAACAGCAATTGGTCTTTATTGAGTACAGCCGTACACAATCAACAATGCATTTCCTCTGGTCACTGGAATCAACCCCCAGTGCTTGCGGCCCCAAAGGTCTATCCTTTGCTCCCCTACTCCCTGGTGGAGTAAGGGGTAACAGCTCCCACTCCCTTGTGGGAGGGGATAAAACAACGACCCACTTCCTTGAGTGGAGAGGGTAGAACTGACTACTCAGAACTGACTGACCCAACTGTCAATTCCCAACTGCCCACTTCCAACTGTTACAAGGGGTGGTGTTTCAGGTCTCAGACCCGTGTGGGCGGCACCTAGGCCTCAGGTCACCCCCATGTTACTCAAGAAAGCTGCTTACTACAGCATAGCATAGATTTAACCCTAACACTGCCTGCACTGGTACCAGCGCTTATGTGTTACGCAGGGCAGATTAGTAGCCAAGGGGATACATGGCTATATATATATATATATATACAGAACAAAGGTAGTAGCGCCAGAGTATGAGTAATACTGCTGCGGCCGAGTTTATTCGAGCATTTGCCCGTTCTCGGCCGCAGCAGTAACCTGGCGCGCGCCGGAGGGTGCCGGGCGCGCGCCGAAGCAGCGGAAGAGCGCCCTCCGATCGGGGCGCTCTCCCACCCGCTGCCGGGTCCGCCGGGTCCCCCGGAACCCCCTGCCACCGTCCCCCACATCGCGGGACACCAGGGCTCCCTCGGGGAGCCCTGGACGTGCGTGCAGGGGGCGCAGGCACCCGATGACGCGTGACCGCGCATCGGTGACGCGCGGCACACCGAGGGGCTGCCACTAGCAAGCCGGGAAATCTCCCGGCTTGCGGATCTGGCCGCAGTGTGATAAAGTGTGTCGGTAGTGTATAGAACCTCAATGGTGACTAAAGTGATAAAGATAAATTGTGTGAATATACTATGTATAACTAAATCTAAATATATATATCAACATAGACAAAAATATATATAACACAATAAACTTAACAAAACAATGTGTAAGTGCAACAGTGTAAAAAGAAAAGTAGAGTCCAACCAGTCCTTGAAATTAGTCCATGAATAAGATAAATGATTGATGCTGATATGGGGGTCTCTGGCTGCTCTCACATTGGATGGACCACATCAAGGGTGTCAAGAAACGAGAAAAAAGAGAGAGCGCACGCCCCATAGCATAAAACTGTGTATTTAATATTAAAAGGGAAGGGAGGAGGAGGGGGGAAAGAAACGCACTCACAAGAGTAAAATGACATTAAAGCAATGTGTGATAATATCACCACCATCCGGTCTCTGTGCTGCAAAAGTCCGCAGGTATAGGCTCCCTCAGGGCTGCGTGAAGAAGTCGTAGCTCACCGGAGGCCGGAGGTGTAGTTTGCCGACTCGAAATCAGTCCATGAGGTTCCAGAAATCACCTCTCCACCTTGAATGGCCGCAGTATGAATCTCGTGCTTGATGCGGCCTCGTGCGCGTGCGCAACGTCGTGATGATATAATTGCGCAATCAGAGTCCCTGACGCGTTTCGTCACCAGAGGGCGACTTTCAATTCAATTCAAGAGATATTGAAACCATACTCTGATACTTGTGATTTCAAAGAATACAATGATATCACCAGTAAGAGAGTTTTTACTTTTGAGAAGGAGGTAACAGATAGGAAGGATCTCAAACTTAGTCGAGATAAGGAAGACTATGCCACTGATAAAATTAGAGTTTGGAAACGGGCCAATAGTTTCAATAGGAGAGGTGGGCGATTCAATTCAGGCTCTAGATGGGGGGAGGGGGAGGTCATCACCCCTATACTCCAAGGGGCAGGAAGGGGCACTTTCTTGGCCCCCAGGACAACAGACATGACTCCCCCTCCACCCTGGAGGGGTCTCAACCTGCCTCAGCCCCGGGCAGTCGCTTCTCGGCCCTTGAGGTTGAGACACTGCCGGGGGATGAGATCATTGTTGAGACTCCTGAAGGCCAGGCAAGATCACACTCTAGCACTGATTCAGCTAAGGTCACTAGACCTAAGGATTCCAAGGCCACTATTACATCTCCTCATTTTTTAGACAAGTCACAGAGACAAGAGAAGAAGGCCAGGGAGAAAGAGAGAGAAAAAGACAAGGACAAACACTATCCGTTATGGGACCGCGAGGCCCCAAACAAATCACAGGGTCAGGGAAAAAGAGGAGCAGAGGAGTTAGAGCGGGGAGAGTCTAACAGGGGAAGAAGGAGAACAGAAGACGATTAATTTCCCCTGAGGCGGTTAAGGTGAAGGAATAGGAGATATAACTCCAATGCAATGCTCACAGGGAACGTCCATTTATCAATGCAAACAGTAATATTGTTCCATATACACACAGCTTTGTAGTTGAATCAGTATATCCATATCACTAATAACCCTTAAAGCCACTCTTTGTGGACTCCCACTAACCTCTGCAAGGGGTATATTTTGTATGGGTGTCACAGGTCATGGGTACAGTGAAAGAAGGGAAAAAAAGAACTCACAAGTCTCTGGAAATCCAGGTGATAATAGTACCCAATTGTTTCCTGCACCTGTTTTTGAACTATCATTTCCAGCAGGCTAATAGTTAAGCTCAATTGTACCAGACCAAGAGCTTTTCATTGGTGGCTCAGCCGTCACGTCATAGGGGAGCTGGAGCTTCTGTGTCTCCATGTGATGCCTGCTTGTTTAAGAGATACCAGCTGTGTCTAGTGCTGTTATTACTTAGCGTCCCTGTCAGAGGGGGCGGATTGACTCTGATAGGTAGAGAGCGCCGATACGTCATCACAGGAGGCGGGAATTGTGGGTATTTAATTCTTATGTATCGTGTGTATACTATACTCTTTGACAAAGGCCCGCTGCGGCTGAAACGCGTCAGAGTTTGTCTGTTGCTGTTTTTATGTGCCATTAAACTTTGTTGTACCCAGTTCCTTGCAAGTTTGGTCCCACAAATTTTTTCCAAGGCAGCTGCACCGCCATCCAAGAATCTTCTGCCCTGAGGCAGTATCTTTAATTTATCTTCAACCAAATTGTCTATTTATGATATATTTCTATTGGAGAGGGGCCTGTCATTTGCTCCTAATACAGGCCCCAATGCCTTTCAACTATTTGTAGACCTAAATAGTTTCATCAAGAAAATTACTCTGAAGAGACATTTTAATATACAGGAAACCAATATTAGACTGACAGAGGACATTGGCACTATGAGTACACAAGAAAATCTGTGTCTAAAGGCTCTTACTTCACTCCTAGCAGAGTCAGGAGGAGTCTCAGATACATCACAGGAATATATTGATGGTCTTGATTTGTCTACTCATTCTGCAAATGTCATTGAGTTAGATTTGGAGGAAGATTTAAAAATTGTGCATTCACCCTTTAGACCCAAGTCAGTCTTCTTCACTTATCAGTCTAAGGGGGGGTTCGTCGAAGCCTTTTATAGTTTAGTACTTAGGGACTTTGAGGCATTATGCTGCAAAAAGGCCAAGGTCAATAAGAATCTTGCACAGGGTGAACTTAACGCGTTAAACAAATTAAAAAATAATCCACTCATTGTTATTAGGCAGGCTGACAAGGGGGGAGGCGTGGTCATCCAGGATACTTCTGCGTATCTACTGCACCGACACACTTTATTTGAGCAAATACCCAGTATGTACCTGGCAGATACCTGGAATGCGCCGCTCCTCACCTCAGACAAGCCCCGTTGCATTTGCCTTCCCAGCCTGGGTTCATGCCTGGCTGACGGGCGGCTGATCTGTTAAATGATAATGATTAGGATTTAATAGGCTGCAATGCTTCGCGTGTCTACCAGATGGCATAAATTCATGAATTGTAATGCAGTATATATATATATACTGTGCAGTATTGCAGCCAGCGGGAATAAAATGCTTCAATCCCTGCCTGGAAAATAATCCAATGCACTCGGGCAGAAAACAGTCACAAACCTCAATACACCCGGGTATACCCGAATTCGTGGGACTAGCCGAGCTCGAATAAAGTGTGTCGCCAGTGTATCTGAAGCTCGCAGACTCCTGGGCGACCCGGCCTCCTATATTACCCTTGAGTCTGATCCAGTAATTTGTTATCAGAACGATTTAAAGGAACTTCTTCTTCAAGCTTTAACAGAAGGCATCATTTCTAAAACGGAATTTAAGTTTTTATTTAATTCTCATCCACGTACAGCTATTTTGTATCATTTGCCAAAGGTGCACAAGTCCTTGGTCAATCCCCCTGGCAGGCCCATTGTATCCGGGGTGGTGTCGATGATGTCGAGCCTATCCCAGTATGTTGATTACCATCTTCAACCCTTTGTAGCTAGGCTCAGGTCGCATATTAGGGATACGCTCCACGTCATCGATTCCACCTCGAATTTAAAGTGGAAATCCACCTATCTATGGGCCACATGTGATGTGGCCTCTTTATACACTTGTATTGACCATGCCAGGGGTAATGAAGCGCTAAAATATTGGCTGGACAAGGATTTGTGTATTCCTAGGAGACATAAAAATTTCATTTTGGATAGTGTTAGATTTATTTTAAATCACAATTATTTTCTGTTTGAAGATGTTTATTATTTACAGATCTGTGGAATGGCCATGGGCACGAGGTTCGCCCCCAGCTATGCAAATCTCTTCATGGGATTTTGAGAGGAGAGATTTGTGTGGCAAAATGATCAACTTGGGGCGGGCCTCGTGTACTATGGCCGTTTAATAGATGGTATTATTTTGATTTGGGATGGAGAGGAGGCTGATTTATTAGACATTTTGAAGTCATTTGACAATAATCCTTTGGGATTGAAGTTCACATTTAAAATAGATGCAGTTTCCATAGTCTTTTTGGATTTATTGCTTACCTTTGATGTGGACTTTAATATTGTCACATCCACCCACTTCAAAGAAGTTTCCATTAATAATTACGTACACGCGTCCAGTAATCACCATAAACTATGGTTACACAATATTCCTCTGGGGCAGTTTCACCGTATTAGGAGAAACTGCTCCAGAGATATTGACTTTGTTCAGCAGTCGGAACAGCTCAGTCTCAAATTTCACAATAAGGGCTATAGTGATACACTAGTCTCGGAGTCTATCAGGAAAGTTAATTCCTTAGATAGGTCCCAATTGATTCATGTCAAGGACCAGTCAGGAGGGATCTCATCTGGGATATAACTCACCGGTAATTGCTAGGAATACTGAGATTTCAAGTCTAAGATTTGTAACCACCTTTAATCAGTCCTTTAGAGCAATTCAAAGGATTGTTAGCAATCATTGGGGAGTTCTCAGATGTGATCCCCATTTGAAGGGCATTCTCCCGGACCGGGCTTCGATTGTCTACAGGAAGGCTAGAAGTATGAAGAGTATTATAGCTCCTAATAGACTTAGATCAAGGGATGCGTTTGGCACGTCCGCTACCAGTGGTCCAAATGGTAACCACAGGTGTGGACGAGGTCGATGCATTACTTGTAGACATTGAGGACCCGGTCCGAGTTCAGTTCTCCCAATAGAGATATTATTTACCAGGTTAGAAACTATATCAATTGTCAGAGTTCCTTCATAGTGTATTGCATTCAGTGTGGTTGTGGTCAACGTTATATTGGCCGCACCACACGACCTCTCTGCACCCACTTCCTGGAGCATAGGAGAAGTGTTATAAAGGGAACTATTTCTAATAGTATTTCCCGTCACTTTAAATCTATACACAATCAGGACCCACAATCTATGACAGTTATGGGCCTTGAACACATTTCTCCTTGTGCTCTAGGGAGTGATCGGTTTAAGATCCAATGCCAACAGGAAACTTATTGGATCCACCAGTTGGGGACTTTTACACCTTGTGGACTCAATGAGTGTCTGGATGTCAGTACATTAGTTTTATCTCTTGCCTTCTTTGACTCTCCTCGCTCTTTTGTAGGGAGGAATATTCTTCTGCCAGTTCCATTTCCCATCCCTCCTCCCCTTCCCTCCCTTTTCCTTTCCCTTTCCCTCCCCCCTCCCCTTCCTCCCCCCATTTCCTCCCTCCCCCTCCTTTCCTCCCCTTCTTTTCCCATTTCCGCCCTTCTTTCCCTCCTTATCCCACCATTCCCCCCTTCCCTTCCTTCCATCCCTCCCTTGCCACTGTTCCTGGATTTCCCTCATATAGATCATGTTTTCATCATGACTAAGTTTTTATTTATTTAATATATTTTTCGTCAGTTTTTATTATTCATCATATTTTTTATTATTCTACATTTAGTTAATTTTATGCACTGTTATGTCCTTGTCTTGGTTGCTTTTTCTTTCTCTTTCTCCCTGCCTATGGGCCCCCTTGATACTATTCATTGATTAATGGCACTTAATCTGGGGCCATTCCTGTATATGGATTCATATGTAGTTAGTCTCTGATCATATTGTCTATGGGTACATGTGTATGTGTGTACATGTGTATATTTATGCATTCACTATTATATATATATTTAGGGTTGGTTTGTACCTCATTTGTGATGATTATTATTCTATATACATACATGTATACACATGTACACATGTATATATATATGTGGTTTTTGGAATCATTTAGCTATTAAGTGAATTTTTTGAATTTTTTGAATTTTTTGTTTATTTTATCTATTTTTTTTTTTTTAAATTTTAATTAAACATATTTCTTTTAATTCATTTTATTAGTGTATGATCTTTTGTTGGTAATATTTATACACTTTGGTTGTATCAGTAGTGTTTATTATGTTTTATATCTTTATATATTGTATGTGTTGATGTTGTTTATTAATATGTACATCTGTATTGATGGGTTTATATGTGTATATTGTTATACTGCTAAGCAATCTAGTTATCTTTTCACTTTATCTCTTGATTATTATTCATCCTGAAAATTTAGGAGTCACTGTTATGTTTATCGATGGTTTTTGTATAATTAATATTAGTCACTCTAATTTATTTCAGCCTTTCACATATAATTTATATAGAATTCTTTATTCATTTTATTATTATTTAGGTTTATCCATAGCTTCTTTATAGCATCTAATCCTTCCCATAATAATTATATATATATATATATATATATACAAGTTTATTATCCATATCCTCTACTTGTGCCAGGTATCACATGTCCCATCTCACACGGGACTGTCAGTCTCAAAAAGAACATTAAGGGTTAATATATGTTGTTTAATACAGGTTGCTAAGCAACCAACAGGCTATAAGTATCCAGGAACGTTGTTCTTTCCATTATCAGCCCTTTGAGAAAGTCGCCCTCTGGTGACGAAACGCGTCAGGGACTCTGATTGCACAATTACGTCATAACGACGTTGCGCATGCGCACGAGGCTGCATCAAGCGTGAGATTCATACTGCGGCCATTCAAGGTGGAGAGGTGATTTCTGGGACCTCATGGACTGATTTCGAGTCGGCAAATTACACCTCCGGCCTCCGGTGAGCTACGACTTCTTCACGCAGCCCTGAGGGAGCCTATACCTGCGGACTTTTGCAGCACAGAGACCGGATGGTGGTGATATTATCACAAATTGCTTTATTGTCATTTTACTCTTGTACGTGCATTTCTTCCCCCCCCCCCTCCTCCCTTCCCTTTTAATATTAAATACACAGTTTAATGCTATGGGGCGTGCGCTCTCTCTCTTTTCTCATATATATATATATAAGTTCCTCTCTAATTTATTCTAACACTAATTTAGCTGAAATAATTACAAATGTCTGCCCAGCACATAATTTATTTAGGCATGTTTTTTAAGAGGAATCAGCAATGTGAACAAAGGATACTCTTTGAAGAATAAAATTATTTAAAATATAATTTGTTTCTTTTAATCATCAATTTATTTTCAGCATACCATAACTAACTAAACCAACGGGATAAAAAAAAAAAATGTAGTAACTGATGTCCCAACAGTTTCTAAAGCAGTTGGCGAACCTTCTACATAATGTATGAACATTTGCTTATTTTGATTAGATAAAATAATCTATTGATTACAAAAAGGGGGATTAACACATGTAGTAGGACTAAAATGAGTTCAAATATTCATGTTTACTGTGCAAAATGTAGATAATAGGTTCATTTATTTCTATGCTGATCAAATGCTCTGGAGAATGTTTACAATATTTACCTAATCTGTTATGATAAGATTCTTTTGCCCCTATTTAATATTCACTGAAGTCGGTACCCTGTGATGGTGTTAATCTCATTCATTTGAATGGAGTTGATCTCATAGAAGTAGCATTATAATATATTGCTTAAAAGCCTTTGAATGACACCTATTCAATATGCTGTGAAGCCATCTTCCAGTGGTTTAGTTTCATACAAATGTATGTATAATCTTTATTTATATAGCGTCATCCAGGTACATAGCACTTCACAGCAGTAATACAGGTAACATAAAATTATAACAAATAGTAGGTATAAGCGCAACAGACTTGAAAGTGATAATAGGAAAGGGTGTCCCTGCACTGAAGAGTTTACAATCTAAGTGGTAAGTAGGGAGAATTGATAGAGACAGTACTGTAGGATGGTGTTCTAGTAAGTTTGTATGCAAAGGGTCAAGGTCAGTGCAAATGAAATGTATAATATCAGCTAGTAGAGCTCCCCATAAAGAGGTGTGTTTTAAAAAAAGGTCCTAAAGGTAGAGAGAGGTCGCCAATCAGATATTGAGGAGAAGGGCATTCCAGAGGTGTGGGGCAGTGAGTGAGAAAGGTTTTAGACAGGAGAGGGCTTTATATACAAAAGGGGTAAACAGAAGACATACTTGAGCAGACCACAAATGTTGGGCAGGTGTATAATGAGAAACTAGGGCAGAGATGTAAGGAGGGGCAGAGGAATACATAGCCTTAAAAGGAGGGAGAACATTTTTGTAAGTGAAACAGAATATAATAGGAAGCCATGAGAGGAATTTTCAGCAGGAGATACGCTGAGACAGATTTACGAGTAAAGTGATTCTAGCATCAGCATTTAGGATAGATTGTAGGGAAGACAGGTGAGAGGAATGAAGGCAAGACAGTAGAAGGTTACATTAGTCAAGACGGGAGATAATGACCTGTGTTAGAGTTTCATCAGTAGAGCGAGAGGAAAGGACGTACCTTTGCAATGTTATTTTTTAAGTTTGTAAGTGCTGTTTCTATCAAGTGTAAAGTTAGAATCTGTGAGGATCGACCTTCGGCCCGCCTATGTGACGCGACCCGTGATGAGACGGGGGATGTTTGCCGCGCTACCAGGCTGGGGGACACCACACGGACCACGCTCAGGCTCCGCCCCATCATGTCATATCACGGGTGATGCACACCGCACGCAAGCTATGCACAGGCGCCGCTTTGCCATGGGTACACAAGGGGTTCATTTAATCTCCACTTATTCTTCACCTGCACTTCTCCCTGCCCCTGACTGAATATGTATAAGGGACGGGTTTCATTCATTACCCTGCAGCTGTCTATCCTACCATTGGCTGCCTGTTCCTTAAATGCTCAGCCAGCCCTGCTGCAGACTGGCTGAGCATAAACTTCAGTTTGTGTAAGTAGTGTTTGCCTCAAACACCCTGCTGCCCTGCTATTGCCTTTTCTGACCTTGTCTTGCTTCTCTGACCTCTGGACTCTGCTTGCATTTGGACTTCTACTTTCTATATTCCTGGACCCCAGCACCGCTCAATGACTATCTAATCTCTCCTACTTGACCATGGCAAGTACCACGACCATTCTGTCTTCTCCTACCTTGACCCGGCTACACGACCATCACTCTGCACTCTGGACTTGATTGCTCGGTTGCATGTTGGTGGTTACTAACATCCCCAGCTCAGCCTCGTGGTCCTGTCCTGTTTGTGGTGAGCAACCATTACAGAACCAGAAAAAGTTGTAATAAAGGTGTGAAACAAGGTATATTATGTTGAAGTACAGTTAATTGTTAGCACTTCTAACTCCGTAGTTGCAATAATGAGCAGGCTTCAAAATGTCACTCAATGAACATCTTGCCACATGTATGCACACCTGGAGCAGCTGTTCCAAGGAGCTTAATGCTATGAGAAGGGTGAGCAAGTCGTCTCTTTAGAGTCTCAGACTGCTGATCTGAAAACAAAACTTACATTACTGAGGAACATTGTCAATCTTGAAAGGAGTTTAGTGCTCACTGAGCAGGCCCTGGCTGGTACTAGAGGTGCAGATGGAGGAGCTGTGAGTGAGGAACAGGCAGAGGTAGGTAGCTGAGTAAGGCAGTGATTATACCCCAAATTGCCTGCTACTACACATAGCGCAAAGCTGAGAGTCAGAAAAACAAATACATCCAACCAAATGTAAACACACATACCAATTGTGACTAGTGTAAAGCTGCAAACTCCTCGGGAGACATGAGACATTGTTTTTCCCAAGCGACGGCCATGTCATGTGATGGCCGTGTCATGTGATTTGAAAGGCCAATAACAGTGCATCCCTATCAAACCAGTCACAGGACCAAAATTCTTAGCCAATCACATCTGGCCATGTCTCCCTGCAGTAGCGCTACAGATCGCTTTTGATTGTGCACAAATCGCCCGGTGACATCACTATGATAACGTCACCGGATCGCTCTGCAGCTTTGCAGTGTTGTAGGTATAATCAAGGCCTAACAGTTTGAAGGGGAAGCAGGGAATAGAGGAAGAGGCAGGCCAGTTCTGAGCTGACCCATCTCAATAGATTTGCCTTATTGAAAGAATACATTGGCAGTGTCAGGGCAAGAAAGGTAAGGCTGGGGGATTCTGATACTTCTAAAAGCCAGGGGAATAAATCCTCCAGCACAGAGAGGACTCTGGATACTTAGAGATCAAGAAAGATGGTGGTGGTAGTGGACTCCATTATTAGGATTGTAGATAGGGCAATCTGTTGGGAAGATCTGAAGGAGATGTGAGGGGGAGATCTGAGGGTTTGATCTGGGGGAGATCTGAGGATGATGAGGGGGATTAGGGGAGATCTGAGGATGATGAGGGGGGTTAGGGGAGATCTGAAGATGATGAGGTGGATTAGGGGAGATATGAGGATGATTAGGGGAGATATGAGGATGATGAGGGGGAATGGGGGAGATCTGAAGATGATGAGGAAGAGAAGCTGATGATGATGGATGATGATGGATGATGATGGATGATGATGGATGATGAGGGGGAGAAGCTGATGAAGATGGATGATGAAGATGGATGATGAAAGATGGATGATGAAAGATGGATGATGAAAGATGGATGATGAAAGATGGATGATGAAAGATGGATGATGATGATGATGAGGGAGAGAAGCTGATGATGATGATGAGGGGAAGATCTGATGATGGTGATTTTTGACTATAAAAGTTCGGTAGGGCGAGAGAGAACCGGTTGCTAAAATTTATGAATCCCACCACTGCCTATAATAATAATTATAATAATAGCATGTTCTTGTATAGAGCTGCTAGTTTTACGTAGCGCTTTACAGAGACATTTTGCAGGCACAGGTCCCTGCCCCGTGGAGCTTACAATCTATGTTTTTGGTGCCTGAGGCACAGGGAGATAAAGTGACTTGCCCAGGGTCACAAGGAGCTGACACCGGGAATTGTCTTTACTCACTGAGCCATTCATATATTATCTTTAACTGTTCATGCAAAGTCATTATATATAATGTATAGCTCTGTTCATTTAATGTAACCATGTATTTTTGCACTATATAAATAAAGACATACAATAAAATACTAATTGTAACCATGTATTGTCATCATAACTCTATGCCAAGGACATACTTGAAAACAAAAGGTAACTCTCAATGTATTACTTCATGGAAAAACATTTTATAAATAAATACCTTTTGGGCACCACTCCATAGAAAAGACATTATGGTAGTAGAGAAAGTGCAGAGAAGAGCCACCAAATTAATAAAGGGGATGGACAATCTAACTTATGAGGAGAGGCTAGCTAAATAAGATTAGCTTACATTAGAAAAGAGGCGTCTAAGAGGGGATATGATAACTATATACAAATATATTCTGGGACAATACAAGGAGCTCCCAAAAGAACTATTCATCCCAAGGGCAGGACAAACGACACAAGGTCATCTCTTAAGGTTGGAGGAAAGGAGATTTCATTAGCAATAAAGGAAAGGGTTCTTTAATGTAAGGGCAGTTAAAATGTGGAATACATTACGCATGGAGACTGTGAAGGCAGATACAATAGATAGCTTCAAAAAAAGGTTGGCCATATTTTTAAAAAGGAAAGGTACTGTCGCGGCCGAGTTTATTCGAGCATTTGCCCGGTCTCGGCCGCAACAGTAACCTGGCACGCGCCGGGATGTCCCGGGCGCGCGCCGAAGCCTGGGAGGAGAGGCCCGCCGATCGGGGCTTCCCCCTCTCCTCTCTGGGTCCGCCGGGTCCCTCGGCGCCGTCCCCCACATCGCGGGACACCAGAGCTCCCTCGGGGAGCCCTGGACGCGCGTGCAGGGGGCGTAGGCACCCGATGACGCGTGACCGCGCATCGGTGATGCGCGGCACGCCGAGGGGATGCCACTAGCAAGCCGGGAAATCTCCCGGCTTGCGGAACTGGCCGCACTCTAATAAAGTGTGCCGCCAGTGTATACAGGGATATACCAAATAAGTAAACATGGGAAGGATATCGATCTGGGGAGTAATCTGTTTGCCAATATTTTGAGTCAGGAAGGAATTGTTTTCCCCCTTATGAGATATCATTGGGTGATATTTCACTGGGGGCTTCTGTTTGCCTGTCTCTGGATCAATATACTGTAATACAAATATGCACTAAGCTCCGAGCTATTGCGCTGGCCTGAAAAAAAATAACACATCCGCTAAAAAGTGAAGCCGGAGGCGCGATTCACTAAGGAGATCAGCCCATTTTGTATTTGTCCGTGCTCAAAACACCCACAGCGTGCGTGTTGTTGTTTTTTCCTCTGCTATCGTGCTTAAACTTCATGTACGATAGCTGATAGAAAAAAAAAAGCCGCCTGTAACATTTGCATGGAGATTCTGCATCTCCATGCATGGCTGTTACAGGCGATCATGCATTAACAATATTCATTTTAATAATAGTGTACATAAGCAGGGGTCTCCGGAGCTGAACCGCATTGGTTTCAGGTCCGGGGAACCCTACTTCAGGAGATACAGGCCCCGTTATGGGGTGCCGGTATCCCCTGCATTTTTAAAGCTTCCGCGTCACGTGACCGGGACATTTAAATTCTGCAGGGGATTCCGGCACCCCATAACGGGGCCTGTATCTCCTGAAGTAGGGGGTCCCGAGGCTGAGACCATACGGTTCAGCTCTGGAGACCCCATACACATCTACACTACTGTCAAAACACAAACAACAATAACCAATAATTCATTACCGTAGCGGCAATCCGCTATTGTAATGAAGCTGCATTAATGTAAATTTTAATAAGTGTGCGGGAGCAGGTGGTCTCCTGAGCAGAACCGCATTGATTTCTGGCTCAGAGACACCCTGCTTCCCGAGTTACAGGCCCCGGTATGGGGCATCGGATGCCAGTGTCGCCGCCATCTTTATAGCGTCCAAGAGTTAGTGCGGGAGTGTAGAAAACCTATATAATTTTAACTGACAGACAAACTGTCCATTCCTATATAGTTAGGTAGTTAGGCATGTGTATATGCATATGTGCATGTGTACACGTGCACACACAGGTGTTTTTATCTGTGTGTGTGTATGTATGTATATCTCCCCTACTCCCTGCCATTATCTTTGGTTATATCACTTTCTTCGCATAGACTGTATGGAGTAATTTAACAGTTTGAGTGCTTGCACCCTTGTACAGTATATCATACCTAACTCTCTGGAAATAATAAGTGTTTTTGTGGAGACAACAAATTTTAATAATGAGTAAGTGAGATAATTAGCTATAAAGCTACCACCTGACAAGTTCATATATCTCCTTTAATTATTATTATTTCTCTAATATCTGTACATTAACTGCCTCGCAGCATTTTACTTTGATTTAGTGGTAATACTACTTCTGTTACATGAGGTCATAATGGCACTCATAAAAGGTCCTGTAAATTGTTATAACAATAAGGATGAATATAACTATTACAATACAAGGTGCAGACTCTTGCAGGCACACATAGTGTTAATACGGATCGAGATAGGAACACACAAGCCGCATCACCAAGTCTGCGTCACTCATCTTTGCCGTGATTGGCCGGATTAGGCGGACAAACCCTCGGCCACACGTATAAGATGTCGGGGATATGGTCCTTGATCACTCCCCATACCTTGACAAAGCGCCGGGTGGCGCGAAACGTACTTCGGTTTTAGTGACGTCACAGTCGTGACGTCATCAGAGAGCGCGTGTGCGGAGTTTTGAGAGGGGACATTTCTGGAGCATCGTAGCAATACCAGGTTGTATTCATCAGGAATCATACGGTTATGGCTTTAAGATCTGCCTATGCATTTAATCCCCATATGCGATTGTTACGCAGTACAATTGAATACAACTGTGACTAGAGGAATGTGATACCGCTACTATTTAGGTTATTCTCATACACTGGCGACACACTTTATTCGAGCTCGGCTAGTCCCACGAATTCGGGTATACCCGGGTGTATTGAGGTTTGTGACTGTTTTCTGCCCGAATGCATTGAGGTATTTTCCAAGCAGGGATTGAAGCATTTTATTCCCGCTGGCTGCAATACTGCACAGTATATATATATATACTGCATTACAATTCATAAATTTATGCCATCTGGTAGACACGCGAAGCATTGCAGCCTATTAAATCCTAATCATTATCATTTAACAGATCAGCCGCCCGTCAGCCAGGCATGAACCCAGGCTGGGAAGGCAAACGCAACAGGGCTTGTCAGAGTTGAGGAGCGGCGCATTCCAGGTATCTGCCAGGTACATACTGGGTATTTGCTCGAATAAAGTGTGTCGGTGCAGTAGGTGTTGACGATGATATACTGCATCAAATGATGAGTATATATCCTATAAGAATCTGCGGTATTTTCTCTAAGGGACATCTGTATAACCAACTAAAAATGTTTTTCTGTTTTCAAACAGGAAATAATGCATTGACTAATGAATTTCTGTATGCATAAGATACAGGTATTAACCAAGCACAAGTCTGAGAAGCATTCTAAGATGACTCCAAGTAACTCAATACACCCAGTGTTCACTAACTAATTACATATACCCCTAGATATGTTTTTATGTGTTACAAGGTGAGACTGGGCAAATATATGATTATTGATGTACAGTATCACCCTGTATATTCTATGTCCCCTACCTAACTACATAGGAATGGACAGTTTGTCTGTCAGTTACAATTATATAGGTTATCTACACTCCCGCACTAACTCCCTGTTTCTTTTATATAAGATATGTTTGTTCTTTTTGTATATATGTTAAATTACACTGGCGACACACTTAATCGCAGTGCGGCCAGATCCGCAAGCCGGGAGATTTCCCGGCTTGCTAGTGGCCGCCCCTCGGGGTCACGCGTCTTCGGGAGCCTGCGCCCCCTGCACGCGCGTCCAGGGCTCCCCGAGGGAGCCCTGGTGTCCCGCGATGTGGGGGACGGCGGCAGGGGGTTCCGGGGGACCCGGCGGACCCGGCAGCGGTAGGGAGAGCGCCCCGATCGGAGGGCGCTCCTCCGCTGCTTCGGCGCGCGCCCGTCACCCTCCGGCGCGCGCCAGGCTACTGCTGCGGCCAAGAACGGGCAAATGCTCAAATAAACTTGGCCGCAGCAGTAAGTATTTTAGATTATATTTAGTGAGTGGCTATAGGGTTTTCCCAAGGATTGAATTCTTCCTAGCCCTTTAACGTTGATAGTGAGTGCACATAGGACTCTTTTTGGTTAACTTATTAATCTCCCTCCTCCCTTTCATTTTATTATGCAATGTGCTGCTGGTTTAATTTTAGTATGCAATGTGCTGCTGGTTTAATTTTATTATACAATGTGCTGATTTTGAGATTCAGATTTCATGTTTTTATTTATGCATGTTTATGTAATCTTTAACCATTTATTTGTATATTGGTGTTGTGTGTGTGTGTGTGTGTGTGTGTGTGTGTATATATATATTATACCCACTGTAAAAATGAATGGGTGAGGGTAGGTTAACCCCTTTATGACTATAGCGGTTAATGACCGCTAAGGTGATTAAGGGGTTAGGGGACATTACATTGGCTATTTTTATTCTTTTGTATGTTTTGCGGCATCGGAGGGGACATGGGTAGGATGAAGATGAGGATGAAGGCGGCCTTCATCGTGGGTGCCTGGAAAAGGTAAGTGTAATATGTATTTACTGTATTTATTGTGATTAATGTATTTAAAATGGCCAAATGCATTATTATCCATATGTAGATAATAGTAATTTTGCCCATTACTGTATTGTATGCGTTAGGGGTCAGGGGGAGGAGGGTGTATTTAGTTTGAAATATTGTTTATTTTTTTTTGATGCACACCATTGGTACCGCAGGCCCGCGAGGACCTCGGGACGGCCGTGGGGACCCCGGGATTGCCGCAGGGACCCCCGGACGCCTGCAGGGACCCCGGGAATCATCTGTGGGGTCAACCGGGGTCAGCCGGGGACACCCGCCAGCCTGTTGTATGGATGGTGTGCCTGCAAAAATGTAAAAAAAAGAAATTTTTCTAAGTCCTGATCCTTTTGCGCCTGCCTTGGGCTGGCATGTTTTCTTTCGGCGCGTTTTTAAAGAACGATCTCTTAGCGTAGCTTAGCGAATCCCGCAGACTGTCAGAAATCAGCGTATTTAGCTGATCGTACGTGTTTGGTGGGACTTAGAAAAAATTCTTGAAAAAAGGCCATTTAAGAGTGTAAAGTGCCTGTTAGCGCTGCTCTGTGAATCGTGCTGAGCGTGATATCACGTTCTAAAAGCACTTTGCGCTCTTAAAGCCACTTAACGGAGCTTAGTGCATAGCCCCCAAAGTATCTGTCATCTAAATTTAGAATAGAATGAACTTGAACAGTGGTGTGAAAAAGAAAGTACACCCTCTTTGAATGCTATGGTTTTACATCGCAGGACATAATAACAATCATCTGTTCCTTAGCAGGTCTTAAAATTAGGTAAATAGAACCTCAGATGAACAACAAAACTTGACATATTACACCGTGTCATGATTTATTTAACAAAAATAAACCCAAAATGGAGAAGCCATGTGTGAAAAACTAAGTATACCTTATGATTCAATAGCTTGTAGAACCACCTTTAGCAGCAATAACTTGAAGTAATCGTTTTCTGTATGACTTTATCAGTCTCTCACATCGTTGAGGAGGAATTTTCGCCCACTCTTCTTTACAACGTTGCTTCAGTTCGTTGAGGTTTGTGGGCATTTGTTTATGCACAGCTCTCTTAAGGTCCAGCCATAGCATTTCAATCGGGTTGAGGTCTGGACTTTGACTGAGCCATTGCAACACCTTGATTCTTTTCTTTTTCAGCCATTCTGTTGTAGATTTGCTGGTGTGCTTGGGATCATTGTCCTGTTGCATGGCCCAATTTCGGCCAAGCTTTAGCTGTCGGACAGATGGCCTCAAATTTGACTCTAGAATACTTTGGTATACAGAGGAGTTCATGGTTGACTCAATGACTGCAAGGTTCCCAGGTCCTTTGGCTGCAAAACAAGCCCAAATAATCACCCCTACACCACCGTACTTGACAGTTGGTATGAGGTTTTTGTGCTGATATGCTGTGTTTGGTTTTCGCCAAATGTGGCGCTGTGCATTATGGCCAAACATCTCCACTTTGGTCTCGTCTGTCCAAAGAACATTGTTCCAGACGTCTTGCGGTTTGTTCAGATGCAACTTTGCAAACCTAAGCCGTGCTGCCATGTTCTTTTTAGAGAAGCGTCTTTCTCCTGGCAACCCTTCCAAACAAACCATACTTGTTCAGTCTTTTTCTAATTGTACTGTCATGAACTGTAACATTAACATGCTATCTGAAGCCTGTAGAGTCTGAGATGTAACTCTTCTTTTTTTTTAAATTTCTCTGAGCATTGCACGGTCTGATTTTGGGGTGAATTTGCTGGGGCATCCACTCCTGGGAACTGTCTTGGATGTTTTCCACTTTTGAATAATCTTTCTCACTGTAGAATGATGGACTTTAAATTGTTTGGAAATGGCCTTATAACCCTTCACAGATTGATGGGCAGCAACAATTGCTTCTCTAAGATCATTGCTGATGTCTTTCCTCCTTGGCATTGTGTTAACACACACCTGAATGCTCCAGACAGCAAACTGCTAAAACGTCGGCTTTTATAGAGGTGGTCACACTTGCTGATGATAAATTAATCAAGGGCATTTGATTAGCAGCACCTGTCTGCTACTTAGCATCTTAATTCATATGGAAGCAGTAAGGGTGTACTTAGTTTTTCACACATGGCTTCTCCATTTTGGATTTATTTATGTTAAATAAATCATGACACTGTGTAATATGTCATGTGTTGTTGTTCATCTGAGGTTGTATTAACCTAATTTTAAGACCTGCTAAGGAACAGATTATTGTTATTATGTCCTGATATGTAAAACCATAGAATTCAAAGAGGGTGTACTTTCTTTTTCACACCACTGTATGTCTTTTCTCAACCTCATCTACTATTTAACTATGTAATGTATGGGAGGAGTCAAATGTGACACCTAGGCAGCGTGCTTGTGACACTGGGTGTATGATAGTACTGACAACAGTAATGTAGAAGGGGCCAATAGGGCCAGGCTTGGGAGGAAGTATGAGGAGCTCCGTCTTTGACATGTTCACTTTGAGTCGGCGGAGGGCCATCCATAATTATACAGCAGAAAGATGTTCAGAGACTTTGGTCAACATGTGTAAGGTTAGGAGTTGAAAGATAATTTTGAGTTTAATAAATGAAACGCAAACATTCTCCAGATTCACAGCATATTGATTTTATGATATATATCTGTACCTGATTAAGGCCTAGATTCCCTAAACTTAGTTAAATAAGGGCAAATAATGTTATCCTGCCTAAAACAAGAACAGCCCTTTATACCATAGTAATCATATGTAAATATTTATGTTATTTTAGCAGAACACTGCGTTATGTTCAAATAACGGGATGTTATAGAAGTCTTGGCGTTTCTCCCATCCAGATACTGAAATAGACATTTTGTAAAGGAGACGGCTATAGATGGGGAGAGCAAAAAGGGGTGAAAGGAGGAGAGAGAATCGGAATCTCCCACATTGTAATGTGCTATGCAATATGTTGGCAGTTGACAAATAATCAATGATAATAATAATTCACCACGTGAAGAAAGGACAATCTATTTGAAGGTATAATTGCATGCTTTTTATGGGAGTAAGTACTTGGCTAACGTCATGTTATTTACTTTAATGTTTTAGGTTAATGACTTTAAATAGGATCAGTGAATCTGGGCCCAATGATTAATCTTCTTAGAGAAAAATCTGATGCCATTATGAGCTACTGTACACAGCCAAAAGAATAGAAAAATAGAAAATACAAGAATTTCAATGGAACTGCTGAATATGAAAACACACTAATTTCCCAAACACTCACGGACATATAGGATATACACTGAATCCTTCTAACATAATCCATTTAATTTAATAAATTAAAGGGGAAATCCTACTACAGTATATGGGACTGCTCATTTACATGTTAAAGAATAATGGGTGCTACAGTTAGGTCCAGAAATAATTGGACACTGATACAAGTTTTGTTATTTCAGCTGTGTACCAAAATAAATTCAAGTTACAGTTAAATAATGAATTCGGGCTTAAAGTGCAGTCTATCAGCTATAATTTGAGGGTATTCACATCCAGATTGGTGGAAGGATTTAGAAATTATATCTATTTAATATGTAGCCCCCTCTTTTTCAAGGGACCAAAAGTAATTGGACAATTGACTCAAAAGCTGTTTCATGGAAAAGTATGGCTATTCCTTCGTTATTTCAGCATCAATTAACAGGTAAAAGGTCTGGAGTTGATTCCAGGTGTGGCATTCGCATTTGAAAGTTGTTGCTGTGAACCCACAACATGCGGTCAAAGGAGCTCCCAATGCAAGTGAAACAGGGCATCCTTAGGCTGCAAAAAAAAAAGAAAATCCATCAGAGAGATACAGTAGCAGGAACATTAGGAGTGGCCAAATCAACAGTTTGGTACATTCTGAGAAAAAAAGAACGCACTGGTGAGCTCTGCAACACAAAAAGGCCTGGACGTCCATGGAAGACAATAGTGGTGGATGATCGTAGGATCCTTTCCATGGTAAAGAAAAACCCCTTCACAACATCCAGCCAAGTGAAGAATACTCCCCAGAAAGTTGGCATATCATTATCCAAGTCTACCATAAAGAGAAGACTTCACGAGAGCAAATACAGAGGGTTCACCACAAGGTGCAAACCATTCATAAGCCTCAAGAATAGAAAGGCCAGATTAGACTTTGCCAAAAAATATCTGTTACGCTGATGCTCGCCACAAACCGGGACCGGACCGCGGGGCTGAGGTGGGGTTATATAATCACCGACCTTAGTCTGCGCAGACTGATCCGGAGTGCGCAGTTCGTAGTCGTACATCGCAGGGTCAGGATTGGAGAAGGCAGCATCGTCGTTATTGAAGCCAAAGCCGGGGTAGGAGAAGACAGGACAATCGATGGCCGAAGCAGGGTCAGGATAGAAGACATCCGGGTGGTCGTAGTCGTAGCAAGGAATCGGAAACAGGCAGACAGGAGTTCCCCGCTTCAGCTTAGGAGCGTGAGCATGGGAGTGGCCTCTGCGCGAGGAGCGGCCTCGGCCCATGACGCCGGTCTCAGCAGGGGGAGACAGCAGGCTGGCCGAAGTACACCGCAGGGCAGCATTGGGGAAACCAACGCTTCAGCGCAGAAGTCCAAGGCAGGCCACTGCATAGAGATAGTAGCAGGCCGCAGGAAATTAAGGGTAACCACCGCTAGGAGAAAATGCAGCAGGTACCAGGAAATTAAGGGTAACTACTGCTAGGAGAGAATGCAGCAGGTACCAGTGCAGGCTAACCACGCTTCAGCACAGGAGACAGGAATAGGCCTCTGGATACTCAGGAACTAGGAAGGTTAGAACACTAGGAGAGAGGCCTGGGCAGTTTGTGGCAGAGATGGTAACGTCCAAGGTAGGAGTTATGCTCGGCACTGGTTAAGTGCCAACGCCCAGGATATAAAGGGCGGAGATCCAATCACAGGAGGAGGGTGTGTGAGTATTCCTCCAATGATGGAGCACAGGGCAGAAGCTGCAATGAGAGACAGCACATGTGCCATTGATTGCCAGAGGAAGCTTTTGCAACTGTAGAAGTCTGCAAAAGCTATAATCAAAGCCAGGAGCGGATTCCTTACAGTACCCCCCCACCCCCCCTTCAGGTGAGACCTCCAGACGAACAGGGTCATTCACAGATCTGGGGGACATGGAATTGTTCCTAAACTTCCTTAGGCGAGGGTTGGCATTGAAAGCCCACGGTTTGTTGGGATTCCTTACAGTACCCCCACCTCTGGGTGAGAAGCCTCGATGGACAGGCCCATTCATAGTTTGGGAGACATTGAGTTGTTTCTGAAGTGTCTCAGGTGAGAATTAGGTCCAAAATCCAAGTGTGCATTGGCGAGTGCCACAAAGGACAGCAGTGGCACTGCGGTTCTTGGTACATGGGCAATGGGACCAGGGAACTCCGGAATAGGGACATCAGAAGGGCAGCACCCAGGTGTCCAGTGCATAGTAATAGTCCAAGAGTACGGGACACAGGACACTGATTGTTGGACATAAATGGCAGAGGGACCTTCAGAGAAGGCAATGGCTTTGGTGGAATTAGCACGAAGGAAGTTGCGAGAGTCTTTAGCTTCCAAGGAATTCTGGGTGGTGGTTAGCGAGGGAATGGGGTGGAAGGGTACACTGCACACTATAGAAGCGGTACTTTCGATACAAAGCAGGGTTTCTATCCCAAGCAATTTGAGAGAGTCTGTAGCAGTGTATACGCAATTCTCGGTCGTGGTACTGGCTGTTGAAGAAGGGTCCGCTTCCTTTGGTCTGTGATCTTTAGAGAGAATCAAATCCAAAATTGTGGCCTTGGCGAAGGGCATAATAAGCATCAAGGAGACAGTAGGGGAGAGCATGTCTATACCCATAGTGGACCCGTAGAGAACAGGGACGGACGCTTCAGGTAAAGCGACGAGGTCCAGTAAGGGTGTCTTCGTTTTAGAGAAAGGCCAAATGCCATCCAGAAAGGGCACTTTAGGCACCGCACAGAGACCTGCGAGTAAGGAGTCTGTTTGAAATGTGAGAAAACAGATTTTATCCAAAAAAACAGGCAGGCGGTTAAGCAGTGCATCAGCCTTAGGAATAACAGTCTTGGGGTTAAAGCTGGGTACCTCCAACACAGAGAAAAAAAACAGAGAACTAGAGCTTGGCTTAGGAGTGGAGGTCCCAGGTACCCAGGTCTCGCATGATACTGTGGGAGAAGCAATGCGAAATATTACTGTTTTAAACATAGGGTTCTTAACATCGGTAGCTCCAGGCACCTTCTTGAGAGGTAACCCTAGTTTTGCGACAGGACAGTCAATAGTAAGTACCCCAAGTCTTGTGGAAGACACAGGGAAATATAAATCCATCTTAAAGACGGGATTTTTCGAGAAAAGGGACACAGCGGTATTACTGAAAGTTCCAAATGCGATACCCCTGAGTTCGTGGTAGTAGACATACAGTCAGTAGTGGATATCCCGAATACTGTGGGCGAATCAGCGTGAAACAGTATTATTAAAGGAGTGGGTATCCCAGACTTAAAGTCATTTTTAATCATCCCGGAGACTGTGGCATGATCTGTGAAAGAAACTGGGGTAGACTTTCCAATAGAAACAAAGGACATCTTGCTTGTCACTGAAGTGGGTGATTGAGAACAAGCAGGAACAGAACTAGCTACTGTAATGAAATCAGAGAACATTGCGCTTGTTTCAGAATTGGGTCCCTGAGAATCCCTAGTGAGGGCATCAGACTCCATGGGAACCTCAGTGACAGGGGCTTTGGAACCAATTAAAGGAATTGCAGGTATCACAGACTTAATAACAGAAATACCTTGCAAAACAGGAATCTTAGTAAAGGTGATAGGCATCTCACAGACTACCGCAGAGGTGGAGAGCAGGCAGTCAGACTCTACCTCAGGAGCCAGAGAGAAGCCAAGGGACAACTCAGAGCGTAGTAAGGGATCAGGGACAGATAAGCTGATCTCTGAAGTGATAGCCTGAGAGACCGTAGAAGGGGAGCTAATAGCTGTCACCGGTTCCAAGGAGACAGACTTAGAGTCAAGGACAGGAAAAGCAACACACAGAGACAGAGGAGGAAAAGCATAGGGAACAGGCATAACAGATAGGACAAACAGAAGTAAGCTAAGGAAGGTTGCTTCTACAACAGAAGATTTGGCAGCGGCAGAGCTTAACTCAGCGGCTGCTGGAGAACTTTTAACTACAATGAGAAGGGACTGCAGGTTTACAAAATCAGGGATAAATGGAGTTTTAAATTTGAAAACCTGATCCTTCAAAAAGGAGGGCCCTGACTGTAATTGTACTAAGGGAGCAACAGCAGATACGCTGACCTCAGAAGGGGTCACTTGGAAAGGGGCATAATATGTACTGTTCGCTTTAAACCCTAGGATTTGAGAAGAGGAGAACACAGACAGTGCAAGTGGGGCAACCACAACTGTCATGGTCTCTGAAGTGGGTATTTGGGAAAGAATGTCTGGGACATCAGAAACGACAACAGATTCCACGAAAAGGGGTCTATGCTCAGAAGCAGGGGTTTCAGCTCTCTGAGTGACAGACGGGGTCAGCGAAATACTTAGGAGTGGGGATTCTGCGAACAGGCTTAGGGAAAAAATACGGTTCCAGAATACTTTTAACTGGAGCCAGTATTATTGCCGAAAGTTCAGGGGGCGTAGCCCCGAGCATTTTAGCCGAGTCAGGGGACATAAGGGGTTCATCCTCTGAAGCTAAGGAGGTGTCCTTGACTGACGGACTACAGGGATTTACCAAGGGAGGTTTATAGGGCTGACCTGCAGGGGTTAACATAGGAAAAACCTCAAGGGTTAAGTTACTCTGTACCTGAGAATCAGAGAAATAGAAGCTAGTCTCCGAGAGTGGGGTCATAGGGGGTTCAGCTTCTTGCCGTAGGGACCAAACATTAGTCTGCGGAATACTAGGGTTAGCAGTGGGGACCTCACAGAGCAGACTAACAGGGGTTAAGACAGAAAAAACCTCGGGAACAGAGCTTAGAAATTTTGGGTTAGAAAAAGAGGGAAAACAGGATTCATTATCTGGTGCTAGGGAAGACACACTGACCTGGGGGATGCAGGGATTTACAGTGGGGGACTCATAGGCCTGACTAGCAGGGGTGAAGTCCGGAATAACCTCGGGGACAGAACCCAGGGAGGTTAACTCAGGATTAGGGAGCGTGGCAGCTTCTTCCTTAGCGGGCAGCGACAGAGAGATGGTTTGACCATTCTTAGGAGAGGGAGGTACCCCCACAGGTTTAGCAACAGGACTGGCAGCATAGGGGATCTGCCAAGCAGCAGCGTAGCTGGCAAGGAGGGGGTCCTGTTCTTTTATGCAAATGTCAAGTGTTAAGGAAAGTACCTGGAGCGTATCTTGAGACTGAGCCAACATGAGGAGGGCGCCCTGTTTTACTAGATGAATGTCCAGTGATAAGGCCAGGGCATAGAGTGCCTCTTGGGCGTCGGCCAGTTCCATAGGGTTAACGTTATCCCAGGTTAAAGGGGAATAAGGGGAGCGAATACAAGCGGCCAGAGACTGTTTTAAGTTCTGGATGCAGTAAGCCTTAATAAAGAGATCACAACAGCATTGTCTTTGCAAAGGGGTTAAACCTTCATACATAAACAGATCTTCAATCAGGGGTAGTATTTCACACAGATACTGGCCTTCAGAGTGGGACTGGTACGCAGGCCGGGACATAACTTCAGTTGGAAACTTGCCAACCCCCGCCATGGCGTGGTCCGGTTTTGATGGGCCGAGCATACTGTTACGCCGATGCTCGCCACAAACCGGGACCGGACCGCGGGGCTGAGGTGGGGTTATATAATCACCGACCTTAGTCCGCGCAGACTGATCTGGAGTGCGCAGTTCGTAGTCGTACATCGCAGGGTCAGGATTGGAGAAGGCAGCATCGTCGTTATTGAAGCCAAAGTCGGGGTAGGAGAAGACAGGACAATCGATGGCTGAAGCAGGGTCAGGATAGAAGACATCCGGGTGGTCGTAGTCATAGCAAGGAATCGGAAACAGGCAGACAGGAGTTCCCCGCTCCAGCTTAGGAGCGTGAGCGCGGGAGTGGCCTCTGCGCGAGGAGCGGCCTCGGCCCATGACGCCGGTCTCAGCAGGGGGAGACAGCAGGCTGGCCGAAGTACACCGCAGGGCAGCGTCGGGGAAACCAACACTTCAGCGCAGAAGTCCAAGGCAGGCCACTGCATAGAGATAGCAGCAGGCTGCGGGAAATTAATGGTAACCACTGCTAGGAGAAAATGCAGCAGGTACCAGGAAATTAAGGGTAACTACTGCTAGGAGAGAATGCAGCAGGTACCAGTGCTGGCTAACCACGCTTCAGCACAGGAGACAGGAACAGGCCTCTGGATACTCAGGAACTAGGAAGGTTAGAACACTAGGAGAGAGGCCTGGGCGGTTTGTGGCAGAGACGGTAACATCCAAGGTAGGAGTTATGCTCGGCACTGGTTCAGTGCCAACGCCCAGGATATAAAGGGCGGAGATCCAATCACAGGAGGAGGGTGTGTGAGTATTCCTCCAATGATGGAGCACAGGGCAGAAGCTGCAATGAGAGACAGCACATGTGCCATTGATTGCCAGAGGAAGCTTTTGCAACTGCAGAAGTCTGCAAAAGCTATAATCAAAGCCAGGAGCGGATTCCTTACAATATCTAATAAAGCCAGCCCAGTTCTGGAACAGCATTCTTTGGACAGATGAAACTAAGTTCAACCTGTACCAGAATGATGGGGGAAAAAAAGTATGGAGAAGGCTTGGAATGGCTCATGATCCGAAGCATACCGCATCATCTTTAAAACACGGTGGAGGCAGTGTGATTGCATGGGCATGCATGGCTTACATTGGCACTGGGTCACTAGTGTTTATTGATGATGTGACAGAAGACAGAAGCAGCCGCATGAATTCTGAAGTGTATAGGGATATATTGTCTGCTCAGAATCAGCCAAATTCAGCAAAGTTGATTGGACGGCACTTCACAGATGGACAATGACCCAAAACATACTGTGAAGCAACCCAGGAGATTTTTAAGGCAAAGAAGTGGAATATTCTGCAATGGCCGAGTCAATCACCTAATGTCAACCCAATCGAGCATGCATTTCATTTGCTGAAGACAAAAGTCAAGGCAGAAAGACCCACGAACAAACAACAACTGAAGATAGCTGCAGTAAAGGCCTGGCAAATCATCACAAAGGAGGAAACCCAGCATTTGGTGATGTCCATGCGTTCCAGACTTCAAGCAGTCATTGCCTGCAAAGGATTCTCGACAAAGTATTAAAAATGAACATTTTATTTATGATTGTGTTAATTTGTCCAATTACATTTGAGCCCCTGAAATAAGGGGACTGTGTATGAAAATGATTGCAATTCCTAAACGTTTCATACGATATTTTTGTTAAACCCCTTGAATTAAAGCTGAAAGTCTGCACTTCTATTGCATCTCGGTTATTTCATTTCAAATCCATTGTGGTGGCACACACAGCGCCAAAATTATGAAAATTGTATCAGCGTCCAATTATTTCCGGACCTATTGTTCAGGATCAAAGCAGAGGCTACATATTCTAGGTTCCTGCCAGTCACAAACTGTACATGCTACAAAGATATTCTATTAACTACTTGTATGGATTTTAATAATGTACTTCACAGCATGCAACTTGCAAGTATAATTTTGTTAAAAATTATCACAACGTTTAAAGCGGCATTATCTTTAGGTTGTATTTTTTTGTACTAAGTGGTAATCAGGAAATCTCCAGAGCTGAACAAGTTGATTTAACTCTGGGGAGTGCTTTAGCTAGTGTTGTTGTTTGTGTTGGTAGTAGTCATTTTCATGATGCTGATGATCATTCAGATGGAAGCTGTGGGGGCTGCAAATTTGCCATAACGCTTGCAGTTGATAAGATACACTTTAGCTTCATATAGGGCAAAGGCTTTAGCAAGCTTTAAGAACATGCTGAGCTTCACTAGAAACTACCCAGTAGGGCACTATGGCTGTTCCACAACTCTACGAAGAGACTGTTGAAGAAAGTCGTCCGGGCACAAGATCCTTGACACATTAAAAAGGTGCACCTCACAACAGACATGTGGAACAGTTCACATGGCAGAGGGGACTGCCCATTATTGCCCTTTGGGTGGGCCTCCCTCTTGTCAAAGGGGACGGTGGTGGTGGTAGTGATGCCAAGAGTCAAGGGCAGGGAATCAGCAGTAGCACTAATTGAAGGCATGCATGTATTATTTTTATTCATTATTTGTAAAGCACTAACATATTCCGCAGTTGGGTGTAACAAATTATATAAAATGAATGACAAGTAAGTACAGACAAGCACAAACAGGTACAGATGATAACGAGGGCCATGCTCCTGAGTATTTACAATCTAGAAGGAATAAAGGCCCTTTTTGAAACAAAAGGTCGCTATTCATTTTCGGGGATGAAATATGCTTCAGAATGGAGTATGGACCAGCTCACCGCTAGATTCATTAAGGTTTGGGAGTGTGAATGTTGAGTGGCACTGGCAAATCAGTCTGCTCAGTCAGTAGCATCAGCTTTACTTTTCCTAGTTAGACCTTCGTTTCTCAATGAATTTCTCTTTCACTAGACTAGAGGTCTGCAATGCCTTCACCAGTAAGAATCTCGGGCACCAGGGGTCCCCAAAGCTACAAATAGTGCTGAAAAGACCAACTGGTTCCAATTCTGTAACAAAAGGTTAGTTAGTGCTCCTTTAAAGCAACATAATATCAGCCTTTCACATAAAGCAAAGAAAAGAATGCAAGTATTACGTGTCTTTTGGCTATGTTTTGTTTAGTGCCATTTTGCACTGTAAAATGACACTGGGTGACATTGTAAGGTACTTGTATTCTTTTTTTTTTTTTTTTACCACTCTGATCTTTCACTCCCTTATCTTTAGAGAATTAACAGTTCTGCTAAAAGATAAAATTACAGAATATCTTTCTGCAGAATGGAAGGGATTTTCTGTCCTTGGACTGTTGTAATTGGTCTTGATAAACGGAACAGGAGAAAGAGGCTGTGAAATCTTAACAATGAAGCTGTTATGTATGAGAGGGATTCAGTTCACAAATTTTTCCTTAGAATGAATCAAATACTGTTTACAGTATAAGAGGGGTTCTATGATAAGGCAGAAAAGCATGTCCTGAAAATTTAAAGCCGCCTCTTCTCGCTAAATTTACAGCAACTAATCGGCCAAATGGAAAGGTAGAAGACTCTTATCAACTGGATAATAGAAGAAGTGAAAGGGAATGCAGGGATATAATAAATGCACAGTGAAGTCTGACACTGCTATAAAGCAACTCTAGTGCTAAAGTCTGCTAGCATGAAGTGTTCTCCAGAATAATGAAATTATACCTCACCTCATGGAAAATCTAATTTTGAACTATGAAAGAGAGATAGAAATGTCAGCATGCACTATAGTTTTATTGTCTTGTTTTCTGCAATGTCATAGTGATTTGCCCCTGCTACATCATTCACATAAAACAAGGGGATATTTGGAAGAGTCAAGTATCACATAACTACTTTAATATAGCAACTATCAATTGTAACATTTTACACATTTAAAATGCTTTTAAAATGTAGCTGAACCAAGCAGTCTTGTCAAAAATAATTATTATACTATACTAGTTACACTAAATGAGTTAATCATGCATATCCGTACAGACTGTTTCTGAGAACTGTACTTGAAGGTTTCCAAAAGATGTAATACTGTAAGACCTACATTTAAAGATACATAATCCCAGTGTTGCTGTCATGTGTCATGATAGATATACACTGGCGACACACTTTATTCGAGCTCGGCTAGTCCCACGAATTCGGGTATACCCGGGTGTATTGAGGTTTGTGACTGTTTTCTGCCCGAGTGCATTGGGTTATTTTCCAGCAAGGATTGAAGCATTTTATTCCCGCTGGCTGCAATACTGCACAGTATATATATATATATATATATACTGCATTACAATTCATGAATTTATGCCATCTGGTAGACACGCGAAGCATTGCAGCCTATTAAATCCTAATCATTATCATTTAACAGATCAGCCGCCCATCAGCCAGGCATGAACCCAGGCTGGGAAGGCAAACGCAACGGGGCTTGTCAGAGGTGAGGAGCAGCGCATTCCAGGTATCTGCCAGGTACATACTGGGTATTTGCTCGAATAAAGTGTGTCGGTGCAGTATAGAGATTATATATATATATATGTATAGAGAGAGAGATTATATATATATATATATATATATATATATATATATATATATATATATATATATATATAAACAAAAACAAAACAGAGAGCGCACGCCCCATAGTGTGATCATGTACAGTTTAATGGGGAGGGGTTGGTGAGGGGGATTAAAAACACTTACAAAGTATAAGTGAAAAATGAGCAATTTGTGACAATAATATCACCACCGATGCAGGCCGTCCCGTGATGTGTTGGAATCCAACTGGAACCCTTGTGCTGTGCATCCGACAGTGTCCGTTCTTTTCCGCAATCAAATGAAGTCCTCCACGCAATGTGTCATCAGAGTAGGCCTCAATTCTGATCCTGCATGCTCCGGCCGTAAAGCACGCAGACAACGTGGTGACGTAATGTCGTAATTTTACGTCCCTGACGCGTTTCGTCACAATACTGCAAATCCCTTTGATAAAGTTGCAGTATTGTGACGAAACGCGTCAGGGACGTAAAATTACACTACGGGGCGTGCACTCTCTGTTTTGTTTTTGTTTCTATAGAATTTGCTTTGGAAGTGTTCTTCCATGTGAGAGCAGCCGTGGGCCCCTTGATCCTGCAATCAGTTCCTGTATAACCAATCAGGATCAAATTTGGGGTTTGGACTATTACAAGTGGACATTTTATTCATTTAATATTTCAATACTATTGTATATTTTTGTAATAGAGTGTTCTATCTAGTTAATAATATTATCAATTATATGTACTATAGGATTGTTTTTTTATCATTGAGTATAGTAATTTTTAAAGGTTATTCAATTGTTCACTGGTTTATAAGTGGCGCTACTATATTAATCTCTTTTCTAGAGAGAGAGAGAGAGAGAGAGAGAGAGAGAGAGAGAGAGAGAGAGAGAGAGAGAGAGAGAGAGAGAGAGAGAGAGAGAGATTATATATATATATATATATATATATATAAAAAAAGGAAAGATAGTAGCGCCAATAAATTAACAAAAGTCTATATGAATAACAAAAAATGATACTAAATACCCTAAATTAATAAAACCATTAATGATATAATATTACATACTAGAATAAACAATTGCATAAAAAATAATAAATGACAATTACAGCAGTGGACGGGGAATAATTGAAAAGAGGGGGAAGGGACCAAAAGGACAGCAGAGAATGGGACAGAGAAGACATACCCAGAATGTTTCTAACGAGCCTATACCAGAGTACTGGTATCCAAGCATTCATTTAGACCACCGGGGGTGAGTGTCCCTAACCCAAAAAAGTCTCCCTTCTACAGAGTGTTTTGAATCGGTCCCCACCTGATTCACTAGGAGGGATGTGCTCAATACCCATAATTTTTAAAGATTCCGGATCCTTATTGTGTATTTTGATACAGTGTCTCGGTAAACTGTGGGTAGTGACACCACAGACAAATGCACTAAGGCAATTAATATTGCCCCTTACACTATATCGTTCATAATTTATTACCACCATTAACCAATCCCACAGATCCATCCAGGGTATATTGAATACCCATTGGAGCATTTTAAAATGTGATCTCCATTTGGGGAATATTATTCCTGAGAAAATTCCCATTGTATATAGGAAGGCTAAAAATATTAAAAACATTCTAGCACCAAGCAAACTAAAATCTACGGTTGCAACTGCCGGTGCCACTTCAGTGAGCCTTATTGGTAATCACAGATGTGGCAGAGGTCGTTGCATCACGTGCAAACATCTAAATATCACAGTGGAGTTTGCTTCCCTTCACAATGATGAACGATATAGAGTAAGGGGCAATATTAATTGCCTTAGTGCATTTGTCGTTTATCTATTACAATGTGGTTGCGGCCTCCAATATGTAGGTCGCACCACTCGGTCCCTTAGTACCAGATTCCTGGAGCACAGGAGGAATGTGATAAATGGTGTCACTACCCACAGTTTACCGAGACACTATATCAAAATACACAATAAGGATCCGGAATCTTTAAAAATTATGGGTATTGAGCACATCCCTCCTAGTGAATCAGGTGGGGACCGATTCAAAACACTCTGTAGAAGGGAGACTTTTTGGATACACCGGTTGGGGACACTCACCCCCGGTGGTCTAAATGAATGTTTGGATACCAGTACTCTGGTATAGGCTCGTTAGAAACATTCTGGGTATGTCTTCTCTGTCCCATTCTCTGCTGTCCTTTTGGTCCCTTCCCCCTCTTTTCAATAATTCCCCGTCCACTGCTGTAATTCCCTCCCCCCTCCACAGTTTGTCATGTATTTCATTTATTTTATTATTTATTATTCTTTCATTACATAGTTTTTTAATAACTTATTTATAGTAATACATGTGATGGTGCTATATATTCACATTATATGGCAGTGTGTCTGCACTAGAGAGTCCGTTTGATTATTTATTTATTTATCTTTTAGAAATATATTTATATATTTGTTCTTAGATTTGTTATAAATTGCAAAATTTAAATTGTTTAAAGTTCAAATTACACTTCTATTATGCTACGGCTCGTTTGTAGGGGAGGTACTTTCACTTAGTTCACCCACCAATCACGATCGAGACACTTTAGTACTATTACACTGCCATTTCTGTTCAGGGACATTCCCTTTGATAAAGTTGCATTTGTTGCGATGAAACGCGTCAGGGACGTACCTTGCGACATTACGTCATCACGTTGTGTGCATCCTTTACGGCCGGGAAGCACATGGAGCTATAGTGAGGCTTACTCTGATACCTTATTGATTTGCAGGATTTCAAGTGGTACCGGTGAGACAGCGCTGTTTGGGAGCCTGATTCCAGCTGTTCTTGGACTCTCTACTTGTTGCGGATTGTACCTGCCTTGGTGGTGATTATAAATCACATACTGCTATATTTTAACTTGCACATTGTGAGTGTTTTTAATCCCCCCACCCATTCTTCCCTACATTAAATGTTACAGTGTTACACTATGGGGCGTGCGCTCTCTGTTTTGTTTTTCTCATAAATATATAGATAGATAGATAGATAGATAGATAGATAGATAGATAGATAGATAGATAGATCCATCAAGTAAAAGAAATACAATGCATATTTTAATCCATTGCACATTCAGGAGAAAGACCAGTCATTGGTTGAAACGCGTGGGAGGTTTTATATTGTCACTTTTGTATGCTGTAATAAAGATTTTTCACTTTTTTCTACATTGGGACCATGATTTTTAATTTTGTTTGATCAAGAAATTGATCGGGATCAGTTTGTGAGTGCCCTGGAGCCTGTCTCTTTCTGTAAATGGAGCTTTCCCCTGAGTTCAATGCAGTCTAAAAGGTTACCATGTTACCCTCAGAAGCTAAAGATGAAAATATATATATATATATATATATATATATATATATATATATATATATATATATATATATATATATATATATATATATTCGGATTTGTATTTTTTATATTTTTTCTGGACTTTTATCTTTTATTATTATAATTTCTATTTATGTATTGTTTATTTTTATTTATCCATTTTGTATAGTATAGGTTTCTTTCATCATTTATTGTCTTTTTATATATACTGGGTTTAGGTTGGCGCCATTTTCTCCTTTTTTTTGCGTATATATATATATATATATATATATATATTATTATTTTATTTTTTAAAAGAGCAGTACATACTCAGATGGCAAGATACTAACATTATATGGAGGGGATCGCTTCTCTGAACCCTTGACTGATATAGGCTAAGTGCTGTGATACATAATTCTACTTAGTATAATATTATGTAAGATGGTAAGATTTCGTTTCAAATCATTTGAACAGAGTTTATTATCCTTCTACTTATAATTGTACTTAGTTCTACACACAGCTTTATTAAGTCACTTAACGAGACGTTAACCTAATTTAGGTCTTCAAATGTACTGTAATGTTTTTCCCTGTAAAAAAAGCAGTGCGTTAACTATAGCAGCCGTTAGAGAGAACAGCATGTAAATTATGCATTATTAAAACATCACATATCAACCAAAATCAGTTACGTTGGGGAACTAACATTACATAACTTTGGTGAAACCTTAGCTTGGCCTTACTCCCATCCAATGGGGAAAAATACTTCTATGGCTTGGATGAAGACTAAGGAATTACCTGTTTTGTAGTCTAACCAGTTTTCAAAGGTGATTCCTCCAGTTGAATCCCCTTCAGCAGGGGAGAGCTAACTTTTTATGCCGAGCCCCCCTTTTCATCCATGAAATTTCTCGGCCCCCCCCTGCCTGATGCAATCAAAATCACATGACGTCAGCGCACGTGAGCTGGTTCAGCCAATGAGGGCGAACCAGCTTTGTGACGCCCCCACCACACGTCTACAAAAAAAGTATTTATAACACAAATTACATCACTTAAAAATAAATATTATGATATTTGTCAAATAGCGTCCCCATTTATGCTGTATTATTAATTTCTCTCTTCCCGCCACATTAGGACCTCTCAGGACCTCGCTCCCCTTTTCCACAGTCTGATACTCCTCTCCCAGTCTCTCCCTCTCCCAGTATTTCTCACTCCCCTCCAGTGTCTCTCTTTCCCTCCCCCCAGTGTGTGTGTCTCTCTCTCTCTCTTTCTCCATCCCCCCCCCAGTTTCTCTCACACTCTCCCTCCAGTCATTGTGTGTCTCTTCCTCCCACCAGTGTCCCTCCCTCCCCCAGTATCTCTCTCGCACTTTCCCTCCAGCCATTGTCTCTCTCCCTCCCGCCAGTGTCTCTCTCTCCCTCCCGCCAGTGTCTCTCTCTCCCTCCCGCCAGTGTCTCTCTCTCTCTCTCACGTGTATTATACCTCAAATCTGATCCAATTACGATCTAATAAAGTGTCATGGGACCTATCTCAATTGAGTAATAATCATAGTCCATTGTGCACTTACTGTATTTAGTACTGTTACTGATTGGGACTCATATACGTATAAGGATACAAGTGTAACTATAAAACATCTAAACAAATGCCAATGTAAATCTAAACATCTAAACTCATCACTAATTTGAAATATCATAGATGTTAAATACACAATCATATCTAGGTGGTGGTTAAAAATCCTTCTAAGAACAGAGGTGTCAAAATAATACAAATATAAATGGATCTAAATGTCACTGGTAGAGATCACTAATAATATTGCTATTGTTATTGTAAACTGTTTGATGTCACTAGTGAAAGACACTAATAGTAACAATATACACTACTTAGTATGAACTAATTCAGCCGGGGGTAGGGAATAACTCATCAGCCCACCCTTCAAATATATCCAGATACGAGTCTGGTATCAACCATAACTTGCAGAAAAATGCAACCAGTGCACAATTTCTCCATGCTCATGGTAAACTATTATATCTACTGTATCTAATCTAATAAAGTGTCTAAAAAATTAAACTATGAGTATATCAACTAACATGTGATGCTGAATGAATGATTCAAACAATAGATGTCTCAATGAATTCCAGCTCGTAAATGCAAACAAATTGATGCACCAATAGGGGAGAGACTGGACTAATAAATCTAATCCCTTCAAAAAAGCGTCCAAATCGAATTCCACATTGAGACCATTAGGAATTAATATCTTTAATTCAAAGATCCAATAGGACTCTCTCCTTGAAATTTGGTTAATTCTATCACCTCCTCTCCAGCAAGCTGTCAGGCACTCTATCACTTGGCATTTTAACCCTTCGAGGTCCTGGTTATGTTTTAGCTTAAAGTGAGTGGACACGAAGATACCAAACAAGCAGGACATGGGGCAGGAAAGCTCTGTCCCAAAGGATCAAGAAAAGGGGGAAAATAAGACAAAAAAGCCAAATATATACCCCTACAATTATAAACTTAGGTTGGGAAAATCCTCTTAATGCATTTTGGGACCCGATTTGGCAGAAATTAAGACAGGCTACAGCCCACAAGCAAAATCAAGGTTGCCCCAAGCACTGCTGAGAATTCAAGATGGCTGCCAGGCGTGGAAAACAAATCAATTAATAAATAATGCGAGAATTAAAAACCTAATAGCACGGTGATTGGCGGAAGTGCATTGACTGGCAGAAGAGGTACTGTAGGGAAGGCAGCCTGTCCACTGACAGGGGTGGGGCTTGAGTCTGGTCCTGCCGCAAGATGGATGCCTCCAACCTGTAGTGTGGCAAGACCCCAGGAGTAGTCCCAGGTGGCTGTCTGGTTCTTCAGCCCTCCTGTGGCACCATCAGGCTTAGTGGTCCTGCCTCTCTCCCCAGCATGCGGATCTGGCAGCTGGGTGAGACACGTAGTCGCGTCCTGGGCGGTGTGAGCTGCAATGAGGGGAGACAGACATTCCCGGGCGGCAGGCGATGGGTCGCGGCCTGGGCTGGCTCAGTGTGGGGAGAAAGAGGCGGGTGGCCATCTTCATTTGCCGGGTACTGCTGCCACTGACGGCCTGTGAAGGAGAGAGGCAGGAGAAACACGAGCCTAGGAGTAGCTGTCCTGCTCCTGAGTACCCCAAATAAATAAATTAAACATATCGGAGTGTATGGGGTTGGTCCCTGGGGGCAGGAAAGACTTGTTACAAGCCTTCTAGCACATTGCCAAGAGCAGGGGGAGGTGGTATAGAGCAGAGTAGAGGAAACTGGTATATGGAGTCTGCCTACAGAGGGGAGAGTAACTACAGGATAGGGTCTGCATAAGAGAAAATCTCCAAACAAAGAACATCTCCTGAGTGGACAAAAAACTCTCCCAGCTAGAACCCGCATGACAGACACTGTTTTGGACATTTCATTAAAAATACAAAGGGGGGATTCGAATAAATCAAATCTACCCACTGGCATCCGACCTATGTTGGAGAGGCTGCGGTCAAAAGGGGGATATGTCCCACATATGGTGGTCATGTCCGGAAATTCAGAAATTCTGGGAAACAACACAAAAACTAATAGAAGAGGTCACAGACCTCACAATACCTATTGACCCGCTGACCTACTTGTTGGCCAGGCCCTTAGATTACCTGGACCGGCCAACGAGAAAATTAGTCTCCTTCATCCTAACGGCGGCTAGATGTGCGGTGGCTGCGGCCTGGAAGAAGGTGTCTCCTCCCTCAAAACAAATAATAATACAAAGAGTACAAAGAGTACAAACAGTAAAGGACATGGAAAGACTGTCAGCCTTCCTGAAAAGTCAGACTGTCAGCCTTCCTCCACATTTAATAAAACCTGGGACCCATGGGAAACCCATATGGCTCTTTTACGCCGAACTCACCCATAATAACTCAGAAGTACATAAAATGCCACGACACAACCAAGAGCCGACAAGGAGTAGGGGAGCACGACCTATCTCGGTCGTACCCCCCCCCCCCTCCCCTCCCCATCCCTTTTTCTTTTTCTACACTCACGCCACCCCGATGGACCAACTAAGGCCAGGGGGGACGTTGAGCCTTTCTTCTTTTCCCTTCAGTTAAAAAAGGAAAAAAGATGTATTAGGCCCATACTCTGCACCTCTGTATTGTCAACACTCTGTAATAATATGACTGCCTAATAAAAAAAAAATTAAAAAAAAAAAAAAATACAAAGGGGGTTATATTATCTTACAACATCCTGGCCCAGTGTGGAACCAACTTCATAAGTGCCCTGAATTTAAAGTAAAAGTGTCATTAAGAACTACAATTACTGGTTATTGTCCCTTGAAATAAAATATCTCAATAACCATTTCAATCAATAAGAGGCACATGTTTAGGAGCTCCGCCAATACCAGCATTAAAAAGCGCTAGAACAGTTATCAAAACCAACAAAACCAGTAACATCTCCTGCAAACAAAATCATTTAAAGCCACAACAGACCCTTCACTTACACCAGGCCTGCACAACTCCAGTCCTCGAGGGCCGCAAACGGGCCAGATTTTCAGGATATCCCTACTTCAGCACAGTCATACTGAGCCTCTAATTGAGCCAGCTGTGCTGAAGTAGGGATATCCTGAAAACCTGGCCTGTTTGCGGCCCTCGAGGACTGGAGTTGTGCAGGCCTGACTTACACTATTACTGTTACATGAATCAGTAGTTGAAATACCAGTAAGATTTTTACTTTATTTACAATGTTTATAATTGATGCATGTACGGTGACTGCGGGAATGGCAGCCTAACTTACCAGCTCCGCTCTGGCCCGGCATGATAAAAAATAAAGAATAGAACAGCTGACATTCAACCACGCAGTGAAAATTAAAACAAACAGCCCTGAAAAAACGTTTTCCCAAGGATGACCACAAGGTCTCATAACAGAAGAATGACACCAACTTTAAAAAACTACTTTCAAAACCCAGACATGGTTCGTGCAGGGAGGGCTAAAGCCTCAACATCCAATGATGGCTCAGACTCACAGAGAGAGTCAGAGAGAGTAAGAAGCTCTAGCGCAGACAGGGACTTGGTCACAAAGAGTGATCTGAAGAATTACCTCAATAAACTGTTTAATGATTTGAAGTCCCTATTCCAGTCAGAACTGAAAGAGCTGAGAAGGGATATTACCCACATCGGAGACCACACGGATGAGCTGGAAAAAAAATGGATTCAACCATCAAATCTCTCCGTAAAAATAAAAAAACAATGGTATACCTAAAAACACAGATTAGTGATATTACAGATCGCCAAGAAGACTCTGAAAACAGAGACAGGCAAAATAATATAAAACTTAGAGGGAAATCTATTACGGACACTGAGGAATTAATCTCAAGGTGGTTAACTTCCTTGCTTCCCGCCAAAACAGAAGCCAAACTACAATTAGATAGGTGTCACAGGGCTTTGAGATCCAAGCCGCTGCATAAGGAACCGCCAAGGGACATAATTCTGCTGTTCCATTATTTTAAAACAAAAGAAGAATTATGCCAAATTACAATTCATGCCTCATCCAATACATTTGAGGGAATTAATCTGTAAATCTTTCAGGACTTATCGCCTACTTCACAAAGTAGACCCAGGCAGTCAAAACCGATCACCAAACTTCTGAGGAAAAAAGGTTTCAGATATAGATGGCTGTTTCCCTTCAGCCTGATGGTCCTTAAAAATGGAAAGGCCTTCTCCATGAAATACCTGGAGGACAGCAAAGAATTCCTGGAAAAAATAGGAATAAAATCGGTCTTCACTCATCAGAATGAAGCAGCTGCCTCACCTGAGCAGTCCTGATCTGAAAAGAGGAACTCGGCACGAAAGAACAAAGAAAAGGCGACCAACTCAAGATAACTAACAATTTAAGGAGACGTAGGGACCTATGCACTAATCAGCGATAAGCCACTTATCGCCACTTTATTGGCAAAAAAGCCTACTGCTATTCAGTAGGCCCCGATAAATCGCAATAAGAGAGCTTTGCAACAATTTTTTTTGCCGGAATTTTTTTTGCCAAAAGTGCGCCGATAAACCACTTATCGACAGGTTTTCAAACTCGTGCTATTCTATTAGTCCCAATTAGCTTATCGAGGCTAATTGTGGCTCTAGAATAGAGATTTCGTCGCAAAATCCTCTAGCCAAGAAAAGTTGGCAAGAGTGTGGTGAGAAGCTGCCGAAAAGCGGCGAGACGAGACTAAGAAAAAAAATGTATTTTTCCTGCATCAGATTGATGCTGGGAGTCTCCGAAGCTTATATCCATTAATATCAGCACCGGAGACCACCGGCATCAATCCCATGCAATAAAAATGCATTTACAGTCAACTTCATTACCTTAGCGGCTAACTGCTAAGGCAATGAAAGGATTAAAGAACAACAGCAGCTTTATTGGGGGCAGAGGGGGTGAGTGAAGCAGGTACTTGGCATTTCATTAACCCCCTCTGACCCCAATAAACATTACATTATATACTAACCTCCAATACACAACCCACCCCCTGTGCCCCCACATAAAACATTCATTTATTTTTTGATTCATAGGATTGATACCAAAGACCAGCGGGGGTCCCTGTGAGTGTCCGACGGCCTCCAGGTGGTCCCTGTGGGTGTCTGGGGCCATCAAGTGGTTCCCTCGGGTGTCTTGGGGTACTCGGGTGGTTGTCCCAGGTGTCTGGGGACCCACAAGTGGTTCCCACAGGTGTCGGGGCTGTCTGGGGGCCCTCGGGTGGTCCCCACAGGTGGTCCCCACAGGTGGTCCCCGTGGGTGTCCAGGGGTCCTCGGGTGGTCCCCGTGGGTCCCTGCTGGTCTGCGGGACCAATCCGCAATAAATACACCTCCCCCCAGCACATACAGTATTGTAACGGGAAAAATAACTATTATCCAGATATGGCTAATAGCTCATTTGTCCATTATTAATTCAAACATTAGCCAGGCAGCAGAAATAAAGTAAATAAATCTTTCTACTTACCCCTGCCATCATGAAGGGTGTCCTCGTCAGCATACTGCAGAGCCATGTCCTCTGTTGCCAAAAAGAATACAATAAATACAATCTAATTGCCCCTAACCATGAATCACCTTAGCGGTTAATAACCATTATAGTAATTAAGGGGTTAACCCGCAACCCACCCAGGAGGCCTAACCACTCACCCCGGACGCACTATACCCACTGATTGTCATAAAGGTACACCATACCCATATAATATGGGCATGATAAGCCCAAAATACACAGTAATAAACATACTCAAGCACATAAACAGCACAATTCAATAAATAAAAACACTAGCCAACAAATGCGATTAATAAAAGCACTAACCAACAAAACAATTAAATAATTTTAACTAGTAACCAACAAAGCAATTCATTAATTAAACCAATAGCCAATACATGAATTCAAACAAGGAGCCAACAAAAGAATTAATTAAAAACGCTAATCAATTGAAAAAATACATAAATACAAGCTATCCAAACTGCAAATTACTTAATCCAAACAATCAAAAGAAATAGAAAAAATAGCACTCTATAAAAAAACAGCATTTGCCAAAAAATGCATTGGCTATCACTGTATTTATCTGTACCCTAAACGGACACATTAGCAGTCAATGGGAAATGAAAAACATAAAAAGAAAGAAATACAATAAAAAAAACCTGTAAAAATATTCGTTGGCCCTTTGAATCGAGGGGTATCAGAAAGCTCTCATACCGTGACGTCATCAAACTCAATCCAACGCCATCCACCTTTAAGATCCAGAACAGGTAAAAAAAATCTTCTTTCTTTGGTCTTGTATCCCCTTCTTTCTTCATCTGTAATTATTTCTTTATTTTCTGTAATCTTCTATCATCATCTGTTAATCCACAAAGCTCCATGTTAAATCCACAACACAATGTTGTCACGTCAGCTTCTTGAGGTAAAATGAGGCGTCAAGGCCTTAAATATGGCCTGTAACGTCACATTTTTAGGTCAGATGGTACAGCTCCAATCTGATTGGATGCTGTATCATTTGCCCACCTTTGGGGGGGGGGGTGACGTCATCTCCAAGAGAGGTACGTCACATCCTTCAAACCACATGGCCATATCACATGGTATTAGAGCCAATTGGATTTGGATATGACTTTGTTGGATTTAACTTTATGTGTGTCATCTAAGAATATCTTATCCCACTTCTTTCTGTAATAAGTGGTATACTGGGAGATAAGATATGTAGTGTTAATAAAATTCTGTTTAATATTGACCAATTTCGATCTAGGGTGTCAATAAGGTAAATTAAGTGTTGGGTTCTAAATGGATTACACCCATAAATAAATAAAGAACTATAAATTCTCCATGTGAAGGTCTCTGAAATTATATTGGTTATGAAATGAGCTATGATAATCAATTAGTTGTAATTATATAAAATATTCAATATATGTTCCTCTTTACATCAAATAATATTAATGTTAACAATTTGAAATTTCTTTCCATCAACTTCTTCCACCTGATAGTAGTTTGCAAAATAGAAGAATTAGGTATCAATTAAATAAATATATTGTATGTAGATAGAATATGTTTTGGCTATTTACAAAATTTCAAAATTTGTCAATCAATTATGAGAGGTGTGTATAAAACCCTAGGTAGGGATAGGTATGAGGTAGCAGCCCCTGACAAAGCCGCATTGGAGAAACGCGTAGGGCATATGTTTGCAGAGAGAGAGACTAAGTGACAGGCTGATTTCCATCACGGAGACGGAGTCAGCAGCTCCACAGCAAAGGGAAGATCCCGCGAGACTATCCAGAGATCACATGACGCGGAAGTGACTGCGTGAGTTTGCTGAAGTTGGAGCCGGCGGCAGTTTAATACTGAGTGTGAGAGACTCATGCAAAATACTCTCAACTGCGATTTTTCAACGTACAAAGTGTGAGTTGATAACTGTTATAGGTTTTATACCATTGTTTTAATAAAAAGGTTTTACACTACAATGTTCCTTTTCCTTGCCTTATCCCTATATGGGATCCGTCTGTGAGACGGAATCTATACACCCAGGTTCACCGTGACGACTGTGGAATACTGTGACAGCAGCTGCTTGAAAGTGTAAGGAGTCCCTGGCAGAGATATATATGAATACTCCAAGCTGAGTTCCTGATCCAAGAGAGTGGATACAAGGCTTATATTGATTAAGCTAATTGTAAGTGCATATCTCACCACTGTTGCGATTTAATATTGCTGGACATACTACCCTATGATGGTTTTTTCTCTTTTTTTTTTCTTTCTCTCCCTGTTATCTTTGCGTCTAGGTCATTCTTTCTGCATATATATATATATATATATATATTGATTGATTGAAAGATTCAACAGCGCCTGGATGTGTACTAGCCTCACAGTAGACTCCTGATAACAAACAAACCGCCAAAAATAATTAGCACAGATGACCTGTATGAATACAATTGTATAAAAATTAAAATGGGAACTCAGATGGTGGTTGTAGAACAATGGTGGGTGTGAAAAAAATACAAAATTAAATAAAAATATGTTAATAAAAAATGTATACTATTTATGTGAAAAAACACACAAAAAAAATGTTTAAAAATAAATTGATGAAATATGAAAATCAAACATAAAAATAAAAATGTAGATCGGTGTAAAAATGAAAAAATAAAACATGTATAAATAAAAACGAATGTTTTTCACATAGATGATTCTGTATGGAGATTACAACGTACGGGCTGCTTCATCTTTAGGGTCAGCAACCTCCCAGCAAATTCTATTGGAGAAAAAAGAGAAAAAGCGCCCGATCCATGTGTAAAATCTGATAACAAAATTTTAATAAAGGATGACAAGACAAATGCACACTCACAATTTGTCAATGCAAAGTAAGCTTTGTATGGGTAAACCCATGCGCCAACATGTAACTGCTCGCTGACCGTTTGCTTCAATATATCAGACCTCACTGCTGCCGGTGTATCACGATGAGATGTCCATCCGGCAATTCAGGTAAACAGTCTGTTGTTCCTAGCGAATGGTATTTTATGCTGCGTGCGGCTCAGGGAACATCCTCCCTTTACTGGCAGAAGACGCACAAGCTACTCAACCAACGTAGCTCCTTGAAACCACGTGCCCTACGCATTTCTTCCGATTGACGGCTTTCATCAGAGGAAAACGTGCATTCTTATTGGGCTACTATTTAAAGGTGTTTCTGTCCAATTGCAATATTAGAATAAAATACGCCCAGTATTACCTTAAGTTAGGTCATCTGTGCTAGCAATAATGAGTTGTAATGTCAACTACTTGCTACATAATAGCTGATATACTATACATAACACAATGATATAAAAAGGATAAAAATATATCAAATATACAGACATACATTAGTTTGACATTTATAAACATACAACTGCAATTATATAAACAGTGTCCCATTGTTTTTAAACTACTATGTTTATATTGAATTGTCACCCTTCATTAATTGTGAATTAATAGATAATTACAGTTATATAAATGTGTGTCAATACATTTTAAATGTATTGTCTAGAACTAGTAAAGTGACAGAGACGTCAGAATTTATTAATAAAATATTAGTAAATATTTTCTTTACTTTAAATGCATATAATATAGTTTTACATATAATATTTGTTGTTTTATCAATATACATTATATCATTACAAATGATATAATTGGACATTGAATTATCATTTGTTGAATCATTACAAGATAGGCTTTTTTGGATAGTATAGATGTGATGATTTAAACATATAAATAAAGTTAGAAATGAATAATTTTCAAAAATTAAGGTTATATATATACCACTGTTCTAAATGGCTTGTTTCCTCATAGAATTTGTTTATGAAACCAATTGTACAATAGTCAAAAATGATTACTACTGTATATTCCTTTTTTTTATATAGTAATCATTTTTGACTATTGTACAATTGGTTTCATAAACAAATTCTATGAGGAAACAAGCCATTTAGAACAGTGGTATATATATAACCTTAATTTTTGAAAATTATTCATTTCTAACTTTATTTATATGTTTAAATCATCACATCTATACTATCCGAAAAAAGCCTATCTTGTAATGATACAACAAATGATAATTCAATGTCCAATTACTGTATATCATTAGTAAAGATTTAATGTATATTGATAAAACAACAAATATTATATGTAAAACTATATTATATGCATTTAAAGTAAAGAAAATACTTACTAATATTTTATCAATAAATTCTGACGTCTGTCACTTTACTAGTTCTAGACAATACATTTAAAATTTATTGCCACACATTTATATAACTGTAATTATCTATTAATTCACAATTAATGAAGGGTGACAATTTAATATAAACATAGTAGTTTAAAAACAATGGGACACTGTTTATATAATTGCAGTTGTATGTTTATAAATGTCAAACTAATGTATGTCTGTATATTTGATATATTTTTATCCTTTTCATATCATTGTGTTATGTATAGTATATCAGCTATTATGTAGCAAGTAGTTGACATTACAACTCATTATTGTTAGCACAGATGACCTAACTTAAGGTAATACTGGGCGTATTTTATTCTAATATTGCAATTGGACAGAAACACCTTTAAATAGTAGCCCAATAAGAATGCACGTTATCCCCTGATGAAATCCATCAATCGGAAGAAATGCGTAGGGCACGTGGTTTCAAGGAGCTACGTTGGTGGAGTAGCTCGTGCGTCTTATGCCAGGAAAGGGAGGACATTCCCCAAGCTGCACGCAGCATCTAATACCATTCGCTAGGAACAACAGACTGTTTAACTGAATTGCCGGAGGGACATCTGATCGTGATACATCGGCAGCAGTGAGGTCTGATGTATTGAAGCAAACGGTCGGCGAGCAGTTACAAGTTGGCGCATGGGTTTACCCATACAATGCTTACTTTGCATTGACAAATTGAGTGTGCATTTGTCTTGTCATCCTTTATTAAAATTTTGTTATCAGATTTTACACATGATCAGGCACTTTTTCTCTTTTTTCTCCAAGATATATATATATATATATATATATATATATATATATATATATATATATATATATATTAGAGGTATATGGATAGGAGATTACATCTCCATGATTTGTGTCGTAACGTTGTGATCTAAAATCTCCTAGAATCATTTGTATGTGTAGCCAGGTCCCCCAGGTTTACCCTTATCTCCGCATGATGGGGGAGAATAGGGAGGGTTGCAGTGTGCAGTGAGTGCTTCGGTATATTCGGAGGCTCTGCAGAGACCCGATAAGTAGAGCGCCGCCATGTTGGTGTTCGCGCATGCGCGGTGAGCCTGTGGAGGTGGTGAGGGAGCAGAGGTCGCGCATGCGCAGCAAGAGGTTGCGAGAGCCCTATAGGGTGGAGCGCACGGGACTACAAGTCCCAGCAGCCATAGCGAGACCAGGTGACGCCAGGGAGCCTATAGGGTGGCTGGAATAGCGGGAGGAAGGTTTAGAAGGTTGCGCATGGGAGCACGCCGGGCAGAACCAAGCAGGAGGAGGAAGGGAGAGGAGCACTACGTGTAGAGCGGCCAACAGCCCCTATACTAGGCCATATACCCCAGCCCAGTTAGGCCCTGAGTCCCCATAGAGTGAAGCGGAAGTAGGGACTGGCCACCAGATAGGACACAGCCCCCTTAGAACCAGCAGGAAAGTGATACATTCAGAGTCTGGGCTCAGACCTCGGCCGCACAGCAACAGCCGACTGGGTGGGATCGCCCTGGGAGGTATTCCTGGAAGCCATTCATCGTCTGATCCTTTGTGAAGTTCTTTGGTAAGCCCGAGGACTGGAGCGCTCGGCAGGTAACCTCATCAAGTGCACCAACTGTATACATATATTCATATCCGAACATAGTGGATGCGCAGTCACACACATATACCTCACTTTGGGGGTGGGGCAATATTGAGTGTGGGAATTGGACACGGTGTGGGTACAGGGTGAGGGGGTTGCGTCCTGCGAGCTGCAGTAGTATAGTGTCTCTTCTAGGGAGGGAAACCTGTTGATTATATGCAAGGTTATGGCTGAGTTAGTAAAGTCATCGGTTACTTTTATATGCTGTGTGTGTGTGTGTGTAATACATTATTGTCCTGCGAGGAACAACTTCCACTCTGCTGGGAGCCATCGTAGGTGGAGGCTCTGCACCAAGTAAGAGGTATCGGTATTCATACAAGCTGCCCCAGGCTCTCCGTGGCAGAGGCTCAGTCCCTGCGAGCCAACAGTTTACACAGCATTGGTAGCGTACTGTATTCAATAGGAAACAGGGCTACATATGTGACACCTGTTCAATTATTAGTAACATATGCTCAGGTCAATTTAACAATTTGGCAAATTGTTCAGACTATTAAAGACTGAGATCCTGGTAATCATATCATTCTCACAGATGAAGAGACACTGACATGAAAACTGTATGAACTTTGCAAATTGTGTATCCAGTAAAGCAGAGACTACTGATGTACCGATGTACATCGGCCAAAACACATGGTTTTCACGGCCCAATCAGGGCCGTGGGAACCATATGACGAAAATGTGATGTCATAGGCCTTTAAAAGCATATGTCGTCTCATTTTGAAGCCAGACACCGAGGAGGAAGGACCTCCTACTGAAGAAAGAAGACCAGGGTGTGGCACCAGACGGGAAGAAGACCCCGGAAGAAGGTAGAAGAATACAGATGAAGATGGATTACAACTAGAAGACCCCTGGATTGTCGTGTCTTATTATTTTAATGTTTATTATTTTCTGGTTTATTATTTTATGGGTTCCTGTTCGTGGATTGGTTAGTGAGTAAGCTGATCAACGGGAGTCGGTGGGGTCAAGTAATGATAAGATAAATAAAGAAATGTATTTAATGTAACTGTGTTTTTTTTTTGCTTTTTCATGTTTGTTTTTTTTATGCATATCATTTCTTGCCACTGTATGTATGTATGTATGTATGTCTAGAGAGATATATACATACAGGGTAAGAAATGATAGTGTTGTAAAAGCTTGATTTACTGTATTGTAAATGATTGTGGCTATGCTGCTATGCATAGATGTGTGCTAAATGTATTTTATTATTAGAGAGATGTAATTTTTGGGCTTCTATGCTGTACTGTAGGTTATGGAGAGGCTTGCTTTAGTATATTGTAATTTTTGGTGTCCTTTTTTGTATGTTTTGAACTTGTTCTCTGTAACATTAGCTATAGTTAATTGTGTAATTGGTATGGATGGTATTTTAATTGTTTAGGGATGTAATTCATGTATGTTAATTCATTGATGGTGACTTTATTGGATTACATAATATACTTCTTGTGATGTCAGGCAATTTTAGTTGGATTATTGTATTGTTAACATTGATTTGCAGCGTGTACATGTAGTTACCATGTTATGCTACATGTATACACTGTAAATGCAATGTTTTAAGTGGCATATGAGGCTTCAGATTGAATGATTACATGAGATTTGTTTAGGAAATTGCTTTTTAATTCATTGAGGATGTTATGCATAAGTGGTGTTGCCATTGCAGGATGGCTTCACCCCTTAATTACCTTTGAGGTTAGTACCCGATAAGGTGATTAAGGGGTTTATTGGTATGTTAATGTCATTGATATGTATTGGCTATTTATTATTTTGGCAACGGACCCCAAGGATGATGCTGGCGACGGAGCCTTCTTATTGGTTAGTAGAATTTTCTTTATTTTACTATGGTATTTAATGTGTTTAATAATGGCCAAATAATGTATTATCCCTATGTGGATAATAGTTATTTGGCACATTATTGTACTGTATGTGTTGGGGGGAGGGGGTATTGGCCCCAAGGGTATGTGGTAGGCCTCCCTTGTGGGTAGTGGGTGAGGGTGGTTAGGCCTCAGTGGGTGGGGGGGTTAGTGGGGGAGGGTATGTGGGTGATGGTGGGTTAACCCCTTAATGACTGTAGTGGTTAATAACCGCTATGGTGATTAAGGGGTTAGGGGACATTACATTGGATGTTTTTATTCTTGTGTCTGTTTTGCAGAAGCGGATGGGGCGTGGGCAGGATGAAGATGTGGATGGCCTTCATCGTGGCAGCCGAACATGGGTGAGTGCTATATGTATTTAATGTCTTTATTGTTCTGTATGTATTTTAAATGGACACATGCACTATTATCCATTTGTGGATAATAGTCATTGTGCCCATTACTGTTTTGTATGTTAGGGGGGTATAGGTGTTGTTGGGGTCTTTTATATATATATATATATATATATATATATATATATATATATATATATATATATATATATATACATATACATATACATATATATATATATATATATATATATATATATATATATATATATATATATTTAGTTAGTGTGGGGCTGGTGTGTGTATTTTTTTTTATTGTTGGTAGTGGGGGTGGGTGAAGGGGGTATTAGCCCCAACGGTGGTTGTTTAGGGCTTGCGGGTGGGTAGCGGGAGGCCTTAACCCCTTCATGACCATAGCGGTGAAAGGGTTAAGTGCACCCGCAACCCCCCCGCAAGCCTTAAACAAACAACAAGGGCCAAATACCCCCTTCACCCACCCCCGCTACCCACAATAAAGCTGACACGGCTGTTTAACCCCTTCATTACCTTAGCGGTTAACCACTAAGGTAATGAAGTGGGCTTTAAATGCATTTTTCCTGCCTCGGATGCATGCCACGGGGGTCCGGTGCTGATATTAATGGTATCAGCTCCAGAGACCCCCGACATCAATCCCAGCCAGGAAAAAGGCCTGATTTTTTTCTAATTGCTGATCCGCCACTCATCCGCTGCCTCTGAGCAGCAACTTGCCATCTTTTTCTTGCGTGGCTGATCCGCCAGCAAAACGGTATTCTAGAGAGGCGAATAGCTCCGCTTAGCTACTCGCCTCTACTAGAATACAGCGTGGCGGAAAAAGTTGGATTTTTAGGTGGAAAGTGCCTTCTCGCCCCGCCACCACCGGAAAAAAAAAAACGCCGTTTTTTTTTACTCTCGCCACTTTCTTGCCCCTTTCTGAATACGGATAGGTTTTTTAGGCGGGAAAGTGGCGAGAAATGCCTTTCCGCTGCTTACTGCATAGAGCCCTTTATCATATAATTGATAAATCATTTTTAACGCTTTTGGATATATGTTTTTATATTTCTGCATTACACACCTCAGTATATACACATCATCTATTTTATACACTGATAATTTGTTGATTAGGACACTCTTTTTAGAAGCTCACTTTTTTTTTCTCCCCTTCACAACCTCTAAAAAAAATCCTTTAGATTTACTTTGACAAATAGGTGGCAGTTATAATTATTCACTGCGTAATAGGTTATTGATTGGTTTTCCATGGTACCCAGGATGTCAGTATAACTGTTTATACATCATGGCATTCTTGAGTCTAAGTTTTGTGTGTTAACTTTTAAACTTTTGCACAGTTTGTGGCAAGTGAGATTGTTACATGGAAGGGTTTTGCAGTTTGTGATATTATATTTACTAGATTTTCAAGTTGCAATAATGTGAGAGTTGAAGTGATATTTAATATTTACATTTTTGTTTCACTTCAAGACAGTGCTTGATCGTCGTGACAGACAATAGCAGGCCTTTCTGGACAATTTTATTGCTGGTGCATCGACTACTAGGTCTTTTTAACAGGTCACAATAGTGTGAGAATTAAATTGGGAGACATTTCCATTTTTTACTGATGTTTGAGAAGACTAGGACAATTTGATGACAAAGTCCACAAATTGATGGCGTTTAAAAAAATGTTTTGCTTGTGTTTCATTCCGTGTTATGAATATGTGAGGAATCGGGGAACACGTTCCAAAGGTACCGCAGCTGCCGCTGTCTCCGCTTCACTTCCCACTGGTGCGTACAACCCCGCTTCCATTACAGAGCGCGCGCGCACCCACTCCTTTTACAGCTCATCAGGGAACTTGGCTCCGCCCCCTCGGATGCATCGCATCACGCACGCTTGATGTCGCGCAACGAACCCCAGCTGCGCGTCAAGCCCTAATGAGCCCCTTGTTCTCCTGCATCTATCCCGGCCTCTGCTGGGGCCAGGCCCCCACTCCGCCTCCTTTGCCATTGGCTTCCTGGTGCTTAAATATCCTGCCAGTGCTCAGATGCATTTCTGAGCATAACTAAATCTAGCCTTGTGCGGATCCTCTGTTGTGTCTTGCCTTGCCTTGTCTTAGTCTCTCCATAGTTTGACCCTTCGTGTACCAAACCCGGCTTGCCTCTACTACGTTTACCTATCCACGACTCAGGCTCACGGACTCCTACTACGTTTCCTTCTCTACTCAAGACCTTTGTTTTACGGACTTTAACTACTTCGCTCTCTATAAGCCATGACCCCGGCAACTATATTGGATTAACCCTCTCTCTCCTGTTCAGACTCGGCTACGTGAACAATCCGCCTTCTAGGCACGCGCCCGCTGCTGTGGGTGTGTGGCACCGTCCTTCTCACCTTAGTACCGGGGGCTGGTCTAGTTTGTGGGTTCGCGCAAGCATTACAGAATATTTGTCCTATTAGGTTTACTCAGTCTTCACACAATGCAGTATAAAGTATAGCATTTCCTTATCTAAATTTAGCATAGGTTGAACTCTATGGGCATACTGTATGTCTTTTTTCAACCTCATCTACAACGAAACTATGTAACTAATAGCCTTGAACTAAAAAAACATGATTCATCAGCCATAAAGTATAAATGTTACAAACTTTTATAATCATGATTAACTATACCTTTAAAAACTTTTTTTTTTTTTAAACATTTATTTAGCCACAAACAATAAATAGAGAACAGAGGAGGGGGCAGCTCAGTATCATCAACCCCGCAGAACAGCAAAAACAGAATGTTAACCTATTAAACAATGTCATAGGGAGAGGCAATGTAGGAAACAATAGAAACAAATGTAATGAGGATGTTTGTTGGAGATGAGAATAATAGTAAGGGATTTTGTGACATCCAACACCATTATAACAACCACAACACAAACCTAAATTTTAAAAATGGTCAAGATGCAACCAGTGTCAGTAGCAAGTACATGTGTCGTCATGATAGCTGTCAATATGCTAGCTGTCATGATAGCTGTCAATATCTGACAATCACCACTTTTCTCCACTTTTAAGACCCATCTTAAAACACACCTCTTTTATGAAACATATGAGTTCCTCTGACTGTTACTCTACATCTCACATGCACTGACAATGACCCCTTGTAGATGCACTTACCAGAACACCCTTCTACTGTCTCTGTAAGTCCTCCCTACTTATCCTTTTAGATTGTAAGCTCATCGGGGCAGGGACTCCTTTTCCTAGTGTTGTTTTTACGTCTTAATGCACTTGTTCCCATTATGTGTTATATTATTATGTGAGAATTATAACATTATTGTGAGAATTATTATTATGTGAAGCACTATGTATATGGATGGCGCTATTTAAATAAAGTTATACTGTACATAAGTACGTATTCAGCGACTACACTTCAAATCTAGTATGTAAATATGAATTGATTTCACTCTTAAAATAGATGGCTTCAATGGGCTATAAAGTGTCTTCCAGTGGTGGGAGGTGTCTTGTCACTGAAGACGGTGTTAAAAATATGACCCTTTCCTTGGACCTCCCGGTTCCCGAGATACAAACCAGTGAAGTTAGCGGGTTTAAATCTTCCTCCGGGATAACAAAATGCTGAATCTCAAGCCAGTAGGAAGATGCAACATCATCAGTTGTGGCTTCCTATTGGATGACCATTTTAAAACCAGAAGGTAATATCGGTAACTTCACTAGTACCTCGGAAACCGGGGGGGGGAAGGGGTCCCCAAAACTAAAAATGGTGATTAATATTTATTATTTACTTTGACTAGCTAAACTGGTGTTCCGCATCAACAGAAGTTTTTTTTTTTTTTTTTTAAAACAAGCATTGCTAATTATTCAAAGGTTAAAAGCCACTTGATGAGATTAACTAACATTTTTTACCTTTATTTAGTAAGTTTATATTCGTGTGAAGCTGTGTTTTCATAAAGGATACATTATTTAAATTTTATTATTTAAATTGTATTTAAAATTACTATTGGTCTTAAATGAAGGTCATTTAGCATTCATCTAATCAAAGTTCTATTCAAATGAACCCTTTCATGCTTTTTATTGTGTCATGTTGCATACAAACAAACTCTTTGGTATAATAGGCATGGTATTTGTTCCAAACATACTGTAGCAACACATAGCAGAGTCAGATATAGAGTATAACTCTTGTGAGGACACTTCTTTGAACAAGAATTGCATGTATGGTAGTCCCTCAAGGTATAAAATACACAGGCAACAGCAAAAAGATGACAAGGCATAGAAATCCTTACATTAACAAAAATTAGTTCTCTTTTCATTTGGTACAGTCCCCCACTCCCCTTATTTTTGGAGAAATAGAAATCCTTAAAGCATGAGAGACTCTGTAAAATGTAACAACATAGAATGGCAAAACAAGATATGACTATCAGCAGTTAGCTGGATATGTTTTATTGAGGCTATTTCCATTAACCTAAATCTAAGAGCTTTCACAATGTCTGTTATTTTCTATCTTGATCAATAATTTATCAATTGCATTAGTCTGGGCCTGCAAAAAGAACCCAGCAACCTAGTTTTCCAAGTGCTTATTAAACTTTTTAAGGAGTGAGTATTTTATGCGTTCTTTCTGCATTTAATTCCTTTGGTGCCAGGGGAGCCTGCAACACACATTGAGAGCATAATTTTGGAAGAAGTTAATCTGGATGATTTTAAAGATAACAAGGACGCTTGTGCTGTTTCTGCATTCAGGCTCTAAATCCACTGGGTTATCTATGTGTAGCGCAGTTTCCCCCACCCTACGGGATATATATCGGCTACTGCGTGTGTGTGGTGCATTACCTGTGGCTCACAGGAGGCCTGAACCTCCGCTACTGCGAGCCTGGGGTATCCTGATCCATCTGGTGACAGTGCCTCCACCTGTACGGGATCCTACTGTGTTGGATAACCCCGTCACAGGAACCAATGTAATAACACACACAATGATATAGATAACAGTTTACTGCATGCATATGGAAAGAGAACAACAATATAACACCCACCCAAATACGCCACACACGGCCATAACCAAACAGTGTCCTCCAACATAATGTCCACACTCAGATGGGATATCCCCCCAAAGTACTGAGGTGCCCCTGGCACCCAACCACCCCAACAGCACTAAAATTGGTGCACTTGTAGGTGTAGGTGTGATACCTGCTGGGTACTCCAGCACCTGGTAGCACTGACTGAAGATAAAAAGGCCATCTGGAACCACGCTATTGTCGTCAGCTATGAGTCCGCCTCCATGTGGGGTGGTGTCCATAGAAATACTACACTGTGTGCTCAACCTAAACAATACAACGTGATAATTTCAATATAAAACAATAGGATTAATGCATTATATTATGATTAATACTGTGCCTCAATGAAAACCAATAAAAAAGTGTTATAATCCCAATATGACCATGGAGTGGATTATGGGATGGCAGCCGTGGAATATAACAAGTCTATCCAGCGACTTGTACCGATACTATAACAAATAAACAATAAAGTCCTGGCGCAAATATCAAAGAGAATACCAGTCCTTCCTTCAGAAACAAAGGGGAGGGTGGGAAAAATGGAATCCAGGAGAGTCCTGTTCATACTGTTCTTTTTTCTATATGGAGTATTCTCTTGTTCCAATTCTCTAATCCTGATGCTCTGCAGAGATAAAGTACAAGAAACAAAAAAACATTGCGCAGTATCCTCTGAGTAATGGAAACTCCTCTCCCCAGCCACTAGCTACTTACAGAAGATATAGAAGACAAACATGGTGTAAATAACGCTAGTATAAAATGTATTAAAAAAACACAACAAAACACCACAAGGTGTCACACTCACATTTGCAATGTGATAGTAAAATCATCTACAACGCGCCGTCCGCTGCCAGTAGGTGCCAAGCTGCATACACTAGTAGCTGGGGTTGGATCCCTTCCTCCCTCCTTCTCACAGCTGCGACTCCAATAAGATCCTTCCCCCGATGGTACACTACTGGGTTGCTGCTCCCTCCCTATGTGCACGGAGTTACGTCACCAATAAGCTCCACCCTATGCATTTCGCAACTATCGCGTTACTGACGAAGAAGGGGGAGGAAGGAATCCAACCCCAGCTACTAGTGTATGCATCTTGGCACCTACAGGCAGCGGACGGCACGTTGGTTTTACTATCACATTGCAAATGTGAGTTTTGTTGTGTTTTTTAATACATTTTATACTAGCGGTATTTGCACCATGTTTGTCTTCTATATCCACTGGGCACTCTTAATCTGAGTGCTAGAATAGATACCTGAGGACAAAACGTGGTGCGGAGTGATTCAGTGTGTTCTGCAGTGACCTGTCCAAAGATAAAGATACCAAGCAAGGTCCATTCCCGGCAGCTTTGCTGTAAGTAGCTAGTGGCTGGTGAGAGGAGTTTCCATTACTCAGAGGATATTGCACAATGGTTTTTTGTTTCTTGTACTTTATCTCGGCAGAGCATCAGGATTCGAGAATTGGAACAAGAGAATACTCCATATAAAATTTTTTTTTTAAAAAAAAGAACAGTGTGAACAGGACTGTCCTGGATTCCATTTTCCCACCCTCCCCTTTGTTTCTGAAGGAAGGACTGGTATTCTCTTTGATATTTGCGCCAGGACTTTATTGTTTGTTTGTTTTGGGGTGGTGTCCAGCTGGAGGGTCCCACCATGAAGAGAGTCTCTTATCTGTGGGGTGATCTAGTCTCAGACCACTGGATTGCCAGTTTGCTGCTGCATCTTGGCTGTGTCCCTCACATTTGGCACTACAGGGGCAGTGTTCCTATCTAATGGGCCTGTCCCTGCAGGAACCACAAGCTTAGGGGAGTCAGGGCCTCTCAGGGGCCTAAGGGGGTCTCTGACCTAGTGCAGGGGTCACAGACAGCCTGCACACACATCCTACCCTCTTCTTATCCCAGCTTTGACTGGCGTGGTCTCTGACGTGCCAAATGTATCCTTTCTGTTGAACAGGGGATGTTACAACCCTATTGACTGGTCCGCGCTATGTGAGCTGCAGCCCCAGGGACTGCTGGGGCTTGTAGTTCCCCTGCAAAACCCTTCCATGTAACCAAGATGGCCACCACTGTTTTGGCTCTATTGCACATGCGCGACTGCACTGAGTATGCATGGCCACATACAAGATGGCAGCACCCTTCAAAAGGAGCCGCTGAGAGCCTCCGGCAACTCTATCGCCTCGCCAACTGCCTGCAAGCCCCGCACGCCTCACCGCCCTCTCTCAGCACCTGCGCTTACCTCCTGAATGACCCGCACTCGCCGAGCATCCCCAAAGCCCTCCGCAGCTACCAGAGGTACCGGGAAGCCCAGAGGGAGACCTGGCCACATATGAGACACATTTAAAAATGTTGTGTTAGGGCACATTCAGTAATGAGCAATAAATTATTAATAACCTTAGGTACTGACAATTTGATACCCAGAATTTCACAACCACTTAGTAAAACCTTTTTAAGAACATTTCTTCAATACAATTATTTTCCTAAGTCATTAGTTATTTTCCACAAAATGTTGTATCCGTATTTGTGAATGGAAAACCCTCTTTGATGGTCATTGAAACGTGCTCCTCATTAAGAAGAGGCAGAGAACACCGTATGGATCCGTCGCCTCCATAAGGAGCTGGGGGTCGGCGAGATGTGACAATTTGATCATCCCATGGGGCCCGTCTGACCTAAGGACTGCCGGTTTGCCCAGTGAAGAGCCATCTGGAGGTAACCAAGTAATCTAATCTTGCAGTCTGCCAAGCACGTAGATGGGTGTAAATTGTAAGGGAGTTAAAGGAGAGCCAGTGGTATTTAAACAGGGAAATATGGACAGCAGGTCAGAAGCATGTGGATAATGGATAAAGTGCCCCTCCAACCCAACCCTCGTTTTGGGTCAACAGACATTGTTGTAAGTTATGTCAATACAGTTTTTATCATTGTAGCTGGGGACTTGCCAGACCAGACATAGGTGCCAACTGTATGGTCGGGCCTTTGGTTAGTCCCAAGAAGAGCTTGGTAGGCTGGAGGTGCCGGCTGTAAGTTCGGACCAACTCTGCTCAAATCACCAGTTGGAAAATGCTAGGATCCAGCTGTACAGTTGGACCTATGCAGCCACAGGGGAACAGTAAGTGAAGCATCGTGGGCGGGGGAGGGAGGTCAGCTGAAAGAATAACTGGTAAAGATGTGCTCCATGGTAACTTATCGTTTTTTCTGTGTCACATGTTTTCGTGGCTGGTGGGCAGTTTCTGAATGTGATTGTTTAAAAAAGCTGTGAACCCACTTAAAACAGTGTGTGTCTTATTCATTTAAAGCATGTTCGACCAAGAAATTGGCTTCTCAGGTTTTCATTGAAAACTACTGCAAACCAATGAGATAAACTAATTAAAAAATGAGACCGTTACAGCATTCATAGTTAAAACCACCACCTGTGCAATTCAAGTTTTTATCTTTTGATTTTATTTTGAATTTTATTTGATCTAGCGGCTTTGATAAGGGAGAATAATATGGCCACCAGGGTTAGCCTCATGCTTATGGGCAATATAAAGCTTTAATGCCTTACAGATGTAGCAGACATTATTGCACATTATTACATAGTTACATAGTTACATAGTAGATGAGGTTGAAAAAAGACGTACGTCTATCAAGTTCAACCTATGCTAAATTTAGACAACAGATACTTTATTCTATATCTATACTTACTTATTGATCCAGAGGAAGGCAAACAAAAAACCCCATTAAGGGGAAAAATTAATTCCTTCCTGACTCCAAGAATTGGCAATCGGATTAATCCCTGGATCAACATCCTTCCTATGTATACTTATTTGGTATATCCCTGTATACCTTTCCCATCTAAAAAGATGTCCAACCTTTTTTTGAACAAATCTATTGTATCTGCCATCACAGTCTCCATGGGTAATGAATTCCACATTTTAACTGCCCTTACTGTAAAGATCCCTTTCCTTTGTTGCTGGTGAAATTTCCTTTCCTCCAACCTTAAGGGATGGCCCCGAGTCCTTTGTACTGCCCATGGGATGAATAGTTCTTTTGAAAGCTCCTTGTATTGTCCCTGAATATATTTGTATATAGTTACCATATCCCCTCTTAGACGCCTCTTTTCTAATGTAAATAAATCCAATTTAGCTAGCCTCTCCTCATAAGTTAGAATGTCCATCCCCTTTATTAATTTGGTGGCTCTTCTCTGCACTCTCTCTAGTTCCATAATGTCTTTTCTTAGGATTAGTGCCCAAAATTGTACTCCATATTCAAGGTGTGGTCTTACTAATGCTTTGTAAAGGGGCATAATTATGTTTTCTTCCCTTCCATCCATTGCCCGTTTGAAGCAAGATAAGATCTTGTTTGCCTTTGTAGCTTCTGCATGACATTGGGCACTATTGCTAAGCCTGCTGTCTACAAGCACTCCTAAATCCTTCTCCATCAAGAATTCCCCCAATATATCTCCATTTAATTTGTAAGTCGCCTTTTTATTCTTGCATCCCAAATGCATAACCTTACATTTATCCGTATTAAACCTCATTTGCCATTTACCTGCCCACGTTTCCAGTCTCTCCAAGTCCTTCTGAAGAGAAATTACATCCTGCTCTGATTCTATTACCTTACACAATTTAGTATCATCAGCAAAGATGGAGACTTTGCTCTCGATCCCAACCTCAAAGTCATTAATAAACAAGTAAAAAAGCAGGGGTCCCAGTACAGATCCTTGATGTACTCCACTCACGACTTTAGCCCAACCTGAAAAAGTTCCATTTATGACAACCCTCTGTTGTCTGTCCTTTAACCAGTTTTCAATCAAGGTGCATATATTATTACTGAGTCCAATTTTCTTTATTTTGTACACCAACCTCTTGTGTGAAACCGTATCAAAAGCCTTTGCAAAATCTAAGTAGACCACATCAACTGCATTACCCTGTCTAAATTCCTACTTACCTCCTCAATAAAACAAATAAGGTTAGTTTGGCAAGATCTATCCTTCATAAATCCATGCTGACTATTACTGATAATTTTGTTTTCCATTAAGTATTCCTATATTATTAGTCCTAATATTATTATTATTATTACCGCAGCTGCAAATTTTATTTTGAGACTTGCTGCATCTACATTCAAATAAATAGAGCAGAGAGTTACAACATTTGTGAGCAAATTATGCAATGTTGTGCCTTTCCACGTGATAACGGGTGCAATAACATCTGCTAAATATGTATCTGTGGGGAGAAAGCTTATTAAAATCACCTATTTATAAATTAATAATATGCATATGTAATCTCTTTTGCAATTTAGTCTTTGGAGAATTTAAATTGACAGATTTTATAGGAGTTAGCACATTTTTAACATTGCTTGTCTTTTAAAATAATCAATCAGTTTAGTGCCAGAGCAGTTGGAAATGTATTGCTATTGTGCTAAGGTCAGTATCTGTCTAATAATGACATTGGGTGCTTAAATTAAATTGGGTCCACTGTATGTACTGTATCAAGGCAAAGTGGAGCAATTCGAAAGCAAAAAAATGCTCAAAATGTATCAATGTAAAAATTATATTGATTACTTAATACATACACTACCGACACACTTTATTAAAGTGTGGCCGGTACCGCAAGCCGGGAGATTTCCCGGCTTGCTAGTGGCCGCCCCTCGGCGTGCCGCGCGTCATAGACGCGCGGTCACGCGTCTTCGGGAGCGTGCGCCCCTGCACGCGTGTCCAGGGGCTCCCCGAGGGAGCCCTGGTGTCCCGCGATCGCGGGACAGCGGCAGGGGGTTCCGGGGGACCCGGCGGACCCGGCAGCGGTAGGGAGAGCGCCCCGATCGGAGGGCGCTCTTCCGCTGCTTCGGCGCGCGCCCGTCACTCTCGGGCGCGCGCCAGGCTACTGCTGCGGCCAAGAACGGGCAAATGCTCGAATAAACTTGGCCGCAGCAGTACAGTATAGTAAAGTTATTTTGCATCAAAATGATTCCACGTTTGTCTTGATAAATATGACCACATTTACATAGGTTTCCCAGTAATAAAGAGAGGTAAAAAGAGAGATAAGAACATAGGGCTGGATACATCAAGCTGTGGTAACCTAAATATGCGGTATTGGCGCTGAAAAAAACTGCCTATTTTTTTCTGTGCAATACATCAACATTGCACCGCCAAAAATAAGGATACTTTTTTATTGGATCCGTTGAAAGCATATAAGTTCCAATATTGATTGTAACTGGATGAATGGCAGAAATAACGCAAATAATGTATCAACTATTCCAGGCTGGCATTAGCGCTGACTTTCCTATGTATATATGGAACACACACACACACATATATATATTATATATATATATATAGCAAAAAGATAAAGAACAATAGGCACTCCGTCGGGTAAATCAATATGGTGGGTGCAAATCCTGTATGGTACAAATAGGCAATACGATACCGTGTGAGGACGAATATCAGAGGCAGCACTCCAAATGGTTGTCAAAAGAATATTAAATTAACAAGACATCATTACCAACATTTTGGTCCTTCGTGCGGGACTTTTCTCAAAGTCCATCACCTTGAGAAAGGTCCCGCACGAAGGACCGAAACGTTGGAAATGATGTCTTGTTAATACAATATTCTTTTGACAACCATTTGGAGTGCTACCTCTGATATTTGTCCTCACACGGTATCGTATTGCCTATATATATATATATATATATATATATATATATATATATATATATATATATATATATATATTACAAATTGGAGTAGCGCCTTAGGAACCTTGATAAGGATAAATCAGCTGTGTAAATCAGATAGAGTTAACAAGGCTATTGACCAAAGAATCCCCAAAAGGGTGAATTTGTGATAAAAACAACTGAAATCTATAGCAAAAATAAAAAATATGAAACATAAAAAATAAAATAAAAACCATATGTCAGTTGAAATTTCAAAAAATGTACTTAGTCCACTGGAGTTTTGCTGCCCGTATATAAGGATCACCAAATCCCAAGGATATCTGCAGAAAACAAGAAGAAAAAAAACAGGCGCACACAGTGTGTAAAAGTATAAAACAGTATTTATGGGATTGTAAAGAATAAAAAGCACACTCACAAACAGAGTAAAAATAATAGCATTTATGAGATATACTCAATTGCCTTGAAGCTGTGAAGGGAATGTTTCATCACTAAGGACGAAGTAGGGCATTTCCCAAAGAGGCGAGTTTGTGGCTGACATTACTGCACGAACGGAGAGAGTACCTTGGAGCTGTTGCTATTTTGCTTGGGACTGCTGTCGCTTCTGGTTTTGCAGTTGCCTGCTGGTGAGCAGTGAGAGCTGTGGGAGGTGTATCTGGAGGGAGTCTCTGACCGTGTTGCTGATTATTACATCCTCTGGCTGCGGTGGCTCCAGTGCACCTTGCTGAACCAACGGATACACAAGAGGTGGCACCAACGGGACAGGCTGATACATTCCCTTCACAGCTTCCAGGCGATTGAGTATATCTCATAAATGCTATTATTTTTACTCTGTTTGTGAGTGCGCTTTTTATATTTTACAATCCCATAAATACTGTTTTATACTTTATCACACTAGGAGTGCGCCTGTTTTTTCTTCTTGTTTTCTGCATATATATATATATATATATATATATATATATATATAAACATATATATATATATATATATATATATATATATATACTGTATATACACACACACATATACTAAACCAGCATGAAATAGGTGATAAATTATTACTTTTAACACATTGCCTGTACATATAAACCCCTTAGTAGCCCATGGGTCAACTAGTCATGGGTTTCCATGACTATCTGACTACAAAAGGGTTAATATAAACAGAAAACTGCACTACCTAACCGCCCCCCCACACCCCCCGCACACACATGCACACACCCCTTGCCCACCGTAGTTGGTAGGAAAGCATTGCTATACAATTTGTGAATAAGCAGCATTGTACTGTACATAACATTTTTATAGACACAGTCCCTGCCCAGATGACCTTACAATCTAAGGTTTAGGTGCCTGTAAGTGTATTCTACGTTGAGTCAAACCAAGCATCATGTTTAAAAAAAAATACATGTAAGAAACAAATAGTGATTTTAATCTCTAGGGGAGAGCAGGCGGGTTTAATGACAGTTTCAATAGTCTACCAAAGTTATAAGTACTCTACATACAGAAGCTGCCAGCTCTACTTAAGTCGAAACTCTCACAATGTACACCATCACTAATCTTACTGTGTCCTTTGTAAAAGAATTTGACAAGACTACCAAGCCTAATTATGGCTTCTGGCTATGCCTCGTTTTCATTGTAAAGAAACAGGTCATAAATATACGCAATCTACAGCTTAGCAAAACTATTATATTTGGAATATCATAAATACCCACTGAATTTGGGGTTTCTAAGCCTGTGATAATAGTTTTACCTCCTTTTAGAGATTGTTTAGTGCAAATATATAAAAATAGTGACTAGATAGACTGCACATAATAAGTGATCACATTGTTGAAAGCCCAACAGATTAACCACAGAATTCAAAATGTGACCATTTGAAAATACATTTTGAGTGATGTGCAATAACCAAATCAATCTCTGAAGGCTGCTAACTATGTACAGTATTAGATGTTTAAATATACACGTAGTGCTTAATACAGAAATTGTTAAACTGGTGTTTCAAGCAAAGGTCTCTGCTATGAAAGTTTTTTTTATTATTATATCTGCCATTTATTTGCACTCAATCAACAACACTCCAACACATGAGATTAAATACAGTAACATATAAATACAATACAGTAACATACAAATACAAAGAAGGAATGAAACTATCTTACAATTAGGCAGAGATGTGTGAATGTTTCACAGGCTGGATCGAGAAACAATTATGCAATTTATTCAAAAGATTTGAATATTTGTAAACATTTTGTGATGGTTTTTACACACTCATTTGTTGCAGTTGTGCAGCAAAAATAATTATATAAGAGATAGAACCAGTTCTGCATCAATTGTTTGCAGGCCTGAGGACTCTGATGGCTCTCACAGCCACAGGTGGTGGCTGGGGGACTGTTGTGCCTGCTTCCTCCAAACTATATTGCACCTATACAATGGTGCATGGGTGCATGGGCATAGGAAGACTAGGGGTTGATCCATAGCGCTCCATTAAATTAGGCCAAATAATGTGACATTACCTAAAACTGTAACAGACCTCATTTGCCCTGGTTTTAATGGGTATCCCCAAAGCTAATGATATGCTAAAAGAATGTCTGTTTGCCAACACATTACTTTATCTGTAGTTGTACATAGACACTCTAACCAATACAATGCTCATGAGCAGTGTTCGACAAACCTATACATTTGCATGCCCCGGGCAAGTGCATTTAACATCGTGGCGAGCTCCTATTGGCCCAAGCAGCACACGTGTGGTACTAGGTGGCGAGTATATTTTTTTATTCGGCGACTAGATTTTTGGGTGATTTGTTGACCACTGCTCATGAGCATTGGGAACAATTTAACTTGTGTTAAAGCCTGCTAAATGTAACGTCTCTACTCACAATAAAATTAGAGAATCTTTAATGCCATTTTAGCCTGACCTTACAGATGGAACAGGAGGCTTCCACCTTGGCTGTTGCTGCTAAATTAGCTGCAGGGAGAATAAGGAGTGTGAACTTCACTGATGAGGAGTTATAAATACTCTCAATGAATACTCCAAGCTTTTAGGTAGGTGTGCTCACGAAGAATTAATAAAAACAGCACTCTTAATAAAGAAAGTGAAAAATGTGCAATAAATACAACCAAGTGTCTATAAAATGGTGAATGGTGATACTAATATAATAATAAGTGACACACGTGACAAAAAGTGAGTATTATAATGAATATAATGGTGAATAAATGATGACGCAGCTCAAAAAACCCTTTCCAGGAACGGTCCTCGATGTTCCCTCTTGAAGCAACATGGATGAACAGTAGGGGAGCGCAAAATTACGTGGACAATATGTGAAAAAGAACAAAAAAGGCAAAAATAGTGTAATAACGTCTAAACCAAATCACTATAAGTGAAATAGAGGGGTCTTTAGATGTTGAACTCACATTCATCTCAATAAACAAAAGCCTTTCCTGTCACTGGTACAGATGTAGCCTCTCAAAGGATCTTCCTTCACATAGGGATATCCCTCAGGGTATACAGGGGTGGTACAATGTGGAAAGAAATCGAACAATAGTGCACACCAATGGATATAAAAAATAACCACTTTATCACAACTGGAGGAATCACACTTACTGTACAATATAAATATAAAATATAGGCATTTAAAATGTGTGAAGCTTGCTGGGCTCTTACCCCCTCCTCCGCCCGGGACCCACGTCCATCGCGTCACTTCAGGTTCGCGGTATATCTCACAAATGGATGTAGGAGGATTCCCTGGACATCTGTACAGGTAAGGAGTGTGGCTGCAGGCTTTAAGTATCGACTCTATGCGTTTCGCGTCATCCACTTCGTCAGGAGTCTTCTCAGGGAGGACTCCTGACGAAGCGGATGATGCAAAACGCGTAGTCGATACTTGAAGCCTGCATACACTTTTTAGATCTCTTACTCTATGTTGCTCCGGATCTCAAGGTACATACAGACATTTTTCGCAAACCACACGCTCGTAATACTTTATTACATGCTACAAGTTGACATAATTTGGGCCTTTTTCGGGGAGTTCCATAAAAACGTAGGAACTGCTCCACTATGGAAAACTTTGAAAAGAGTGCTCACGATCTCACTTTGAGATTTCTTGAAAGGGGCTACGATCCCTGTATCATAAAAGAAGCATATTTCAATGCTAAAGACAAATCCAGACAGGACCTATTTGGTCCCAACTCTTCCAGTGTTTCCAATCAAAGTTTCAATTCCTTATCTAAAACGAGTCACGATAAAGCTAAAAGGAGTTATGTCGTACGGTGAAATACCTTTATTCATTACTCAGTATAGTAACCAAGCAACGAGCATAAAAGCTGTAATTAAAAAGCATTGGAATATTTTGACAACTGATCCCCTATTGAAAGACTTTGTCTCATCTGACCCAAAATGTGTTTTTAAGAAATCCCCCACCATAGGAAATGTAGTTTCTCCCAGTATACACAAACAACATTCAAATCTAAATAAAAAAAGAATGATTCCCTGGTTTGCTTGGTTGCTATCCCTGTGGCAAATGCAATATATGCAAATATGTACTGAAAACAAAATATTTTTCAAATCAGGAAGAAACCAAAAAAATCAACATATCTTTTATTACATGTAAAACTGAATATATCATATATATGCTTATATGTGGTTGCAGTAAAAGATATATAGGCCTAACAACAAGAGCCTTTAAAGTATTTCATACATGCATTCAATAATGTTATTTTCCCTATGTATTTCATACTCTTTCAATCCATGCCACATTTATAGATATGCAATACTTGGTCTAATACATATTATATTGTTGGAATGTTATACAGACACATTTAAATCTTTGGTTGCAACATTTTGTAACAAGATTCATAACATAGTGCATTTTCATGATATAATTGACATTTATTATACTTATGATCCGTATAGATTCAAGTTTTTGCATATCTTGTTATAGTACTGTTATAACCAGTGCATCATTTAGGAGAGACTCCATTAACAGAATTTAAGTTTACCTCTATATCATAAATGGGTTAAATATATACTATTCTTAATATGTAAGGATTTATTGGGTACTAGCTATACCTCCTAGCCCAAAGTATTTGTTTACATATAATAATACATTAGTTTGATTATTTTTTCTAAACAATATGTTTTGATTTACCATCTCAAACTAATGATACTATTTACATAATAGGGTTAATACAGGAGGGGTTAAACATTAACATGGAGTCTCTCTCATGAGCATTGGCTTTTCTTATGCTCCTTTTTTCTATGCTTTGTTCACTTAATTGCTGCTTCATAGCCTTCTTGGTAAGCACATGTGTGTGCAATATTTTAATTAGAAAGGAGGGGTTTAAATAGCTGTTCCCCTCCTCTCATGTTATGCTCCTTGAGAAAGCGCCATTGACGGCGTGAAACGCGTGGGAGGAGGAGCTTGTTCTTCATGTGGATGTTACACATTTTTATGTAGCTCAATAAAGATTCTTTTATTTTAATTGTTTTTGGCCGGTGAGTTCCGCTTTTTTCCGCGATTTTGGATGTCATACAAATCCCCTCTTTCTTCATTGCAACTTCTTGGATTGGACAAGACGCCAAGAGAGACGCAGGATCTTTATTGCTCCAGCGTGGCCAAGAGGACAAGAGGCATGGCGATATATTGTGAGTAAAAGTGTTCACACCACGCCAATTTGTCATTCGTTTTGGGTTTATGTTTTCACTCTCAGCAGCTCAGTTATTCATGAGACTCTCTACATATCTTTGACATTACCCTGCTGATGCATTCCCTTACGGAAACTCCCATACAACTCTGAAATAATGCCTATTACTCATGTACCCTGGCAAAGCAACTGACTATATACTACTCATACAGCGCTGTTCCTGGAGCTTGCCGCCGGTTTGTTTTACATATAGCTGTTATAACCTTTCTGATATTTTTAACAGATGTTCTGCCCTTTACAAAGCCGTCTGATCTGCATGTATTAATTTAGGTAGGACTGTAGCAAGTCTATTTGCCAATATTTTTGATAGTATCTTTGTGTCCTGGTTCAAAAGAGAGATTGGTCGATGAGATTCTGGGTTCAAAGGGTGTCTACCTTCTTTATGAATTATTATTGCAAAGGCAGTTTTACCCATCTCTATATATTCTTTTTTACCTAGAATTTCTTTGAACACATCTCTTAAGGGGGCCCCAATTTCATTAATAAGAATTTTATAAAACTCTCCTGTGAATCCGTCTGGGCCTGGCGCTTTACCATTTCTAAGAGTTTTAATAGAATTTTCTATCTCTCCAATCATTATTGGAGCATTTAACATCAACTGCTCTTCTCTGTCTAACTTATGGAGCTTATTTTTCCCCCAGAAAACCACACTGTGCCTCTTCATCTACATTGCTTTTACTCTCTTTAGCAGGTGATATTGAACCTAACCCAGGTCCTTCCATTTCAACTCTGTCCCATACCCCTGAGAACACCCCCTTCACATTCCAAAACGGGCTGTCGCCCATATAAATATCTGGAGTCTGCTGCCCAAACTGGATGAACTAAGAGCATAAATCCAAAGCCATCATTCTCACAGAAACATGGCTTACCCCATAAAACTCCAGATGCAAATATTGCCATTCAGGGATACTCCATTTCTAGGAGATATAGGTCAAAGAGAGGAGAAGGGGTGTTATTTTATATTGCAGACACCTTACAATTTACACTACTAAATTGCCCCCCAAGCCCACCCTCTTTTGAAATCCTACTTGGCAGAATCTGCCTCCCCTTTTTTAAGCCCATCTTGCTTGCTGACATCTACTGCCCCCCTAAAGACCCTCTACAGTCCCTGACTGATATCACCCAGTTTCTTGGCTCCATTTCCTCTCTGAATGAGAAGAGTGAGCTGCTAGTTCTTGGGGATTTCAACTTCATTTGACTTGACCCTAAAAAACATAAAAAACAGATACAAATCAAATCGCTTAACCTATCGCAACTCATTTCCCAACCCACACAGACAAACCTGAAATCGCACAACCATTCCTTGCTTGACTGGATTCTCTCCTCAAATCCCAGCAGAATCCAATCCTCTGGCATCCTTCCTGACTTTTTCAGTGACCATGCAATAGTGTACTGTGTAAAGAAAATTAAACCACCCCAATCAAGCCCTAAAGTTCTCCTCACTAGAACATTTAGAAACTTTAACCCACAACAGTTTCTGGCTGACCTTACCAACTGCCCTTGGCACAGAATCGATTTAATTCCCGACCCTGATTCTGCGCTCGACTATTTCCAATCTGAGTTCTTAAAACTCTGTGATACCCATGCTCCACGACGCAGAATAATGGTACGGGGGGCCCACCTTTCATGGATTACATCTGACCTTATAGCACTCTACCAGTTCAGAGATGCCTTGAGGAAAAGCTACAAGTATCTGGCACTACCAAGGATCTCAATCATTATAGATGCCTGCGGAACATGTGCACAAGGCAAACAAGGCATGCAAAAGCACAATATTACTCTGACAATCTCCACCAGAATACATAAAACCCAGCTAACTTCTGGAAGGTTATCAACAATATATTCCAGCCTTCTAACCATCAACAACCAAGTAATATCACTAAGGGGGATATTACTCAGACAAACCCCACTGACATTGCAAATGCATTCAATGATTACTTTGTGGGATGTGCAACTAACTTATTAGCGAAACGCAACCCAAACCACAAACCTGAATCTCATCCTGGGAGTACCCATATAGCCCCACCCCCTCCCAACACTACCCATAATTTTCAATTTGGCCCAGTATCCGAAGAGATTACACAAGCGCTCCTCAAATTAAAACTAAGCAGCCAATGTGGACCTGGCACTACCATCTAGGTTCCTAAGACTTGGTGCCCCAGCAATTGCCAAACCAATTGCTTCCAGAGTCAACTCTATCCCATCTCCAGGCCATATCCCTAAGACCTGGAAAACTGCCAGAGTTGTCCCAATCTTCAAAAGTGAGGACAAAAACACTGTCTCAAACTACAGGCCAATCTCCCTTCTCCCAATCCTATCCAAAGTCATGGAAAAATGTGTCCACTCCCAATTAAGCGATTACTACTGCTGCGGCCGAGTTTATTCGAGCATTTGCCCGTTCTTGGCCGCAGCAGTAACCTGGCGCGCGCCGGAGGGTGCCGGGCGCGCGCCGAAGCAGCGGAAGAGCGCCCTCCGATCGGGGCGCTCTCCCTCCCGCTGCCGGGTCCGCCGGGTCCCCCGGAACCCCCTGCCGCCGTCCCCCACATCGCGGGACACCAGGGCTCCCTCGGGGAGCCCTGGACGCACGTGCAGGGGGCGCAGGCACCCGATGACGCGTGACCGCGCATCGGTGACGCGCAGCACGCCGAGGGGCTGCCACTAGCAAGCCGGGAAATCTCCCGGCTTGCGGATCTGGCCGCAGTGTGATAAAGTGTGTCGGTAGTGTATACCAAGACAAATTTCCCTAGCCAATTCCAATCTGACATTCGCCCCAAACACTCCACCGTAACTACCCTGCTAAAAGTTTGCAATGAAATCCAGTGTGGAATGGAACGAGGACAACTCACTGGTGCAATATTGCTAGATTTTGCAAAGGCTTTTGATACTGTTGATCATTCTATCCTGCTTAACAAACTCCAGTGCTCTGGAATAGGGAAGCATGCTTTAAACTGGTCCTACCTATCAGGTAGATCCCAACATGTGTCCATCTCAGGCTCTAACTCCAATCCCCTTGATATCACCAGTGGCGTCCCGCAAGGCTCTGTTTTGGGGCCCCTACTCTTCTCAGTGTTCATCAATGATCTTCCCACAGTTTGTAAGGATGTTTCAATACACATGTATGTAGATGACACAATCCTATATGCACACAGCCATAGCCTCTCCGACCTTCAGCACATACTTCAGTCAGACTTTTTGAGACTCGAAAACTGGATTTCCCAAAACAAACTGTTTTTAAACACTGACAAGACTGTAACAATGGTATTTGGGACTTAGGCATTTTTAAAGCTTCCAGTGACTGAGCTCCAGATCATAACCAACGCTAACACCTCCTAACTCCTGTTACTAGTTTTAAATACCTGGGCATATGGTTTGACTCCCACTTAACATTCGGGATGCACATTGATACCCCGAAATCCAAAACCTATGCCAAACTAGGTGTACTTTACAGGAACAAATCCTCCCTAAGTCTGCTGGTCATAAAGCGTATCGCACAACAGATGCTAATGCCAAGACTGTTCATGGTCCCAAGGCTCAACATAGTATCCAGCCGCTCCTCCTTCTCACATCCACCACCAGTTTAAGTTCTTTCAAAACTAAGGCTGTCTCACATTTTAATCTGGTCTGTAACTGTTACATAAGCCTATAATATATATATATATATATATATATCTTCTTTAACTGTGCATGCAATGTATTATATATATATATATTTGTAACCATGTATTATTTGTCATTTTAACTCTATGCCCATGACATACTTGAAAACGATAGGTAACTCTCAATGTATTACTTCCTGGTAAAACATTATATAAATATATAAATAAAAATAAATCAAATAAATATTGGTAGAAATTTTGAAAAACCTTATTCATCTCTCTAGGACCAGTCCCAAAATATCCTTAAACCCCTGTGCGACTTTTTATGCCAATTTTAACCTTGATGTAACGGATCGAGGGACATGCGCCTCTCAGCGGGTCCCAGTCACCTCTGGTCCCACGGCGGCTACCTGCCCCGCTCCCTCAACACCTTACCTCCTCCTCGGCAGCATGTTCCTCCGCGGCGCATGCCGTATCTACACGCACGCGATCGGGGCGCGCACACAGCAGCCTTACAGAAAGCGCGCACACCCGATCCTCATACCTGCCCTCCTGTGCTACTGGCTCCTCCCCTCATCGGCTGCAGGCTATTACCAGGTATCTCCCCCCTGTCTCCCTTCCTGTTTACCTGGACCTATCACTGCAGCCACTCAGTCAAGCCTCCGCTCCACCCCTTGCTACCATTGGCTCTCAGCCCTTTATAACCACTGTCTGTCCTCTCCGTCGTCGCTCAGCATAGCTTCTCTGTGGCTCCTGTGTGCAGTAACTTGTGCTTAACTCTCTGTTCCAGCTCCTTGATTCTGACCCTGCCTCTGTTTGGATTTCCCTGATTTGATCTCAGCGTGGCTTCACTACGTGTACCTCTCTACCCCTGGACTCTGCTATGGATATCACTACGCTGCTTTCTCCTGCCCCTGACCCTTGGCTCTTGGACATCTACCCATCTACTTCTGGCACCCCGGACTCTGCAAGTATAAACGTTAACCCTTTCCTCACGAGGCCCGGCAACGCAACTTACCACACTCCGGGCACGCCCTCACTGCTGTGGGTGCATGTTATACCCTTACCCACCTCAGTACTGGGGACTGGCCAGGTCTGCGGGCATGCAGGCGTTACATTTGATTTCTCTTGAATCTGAACTGATTTATCCATAAATGGATTCATTACCCAATTAAAATCCAACCTACTATCAAATTACTGCCCTTTCGAGCGAGTATAGTATCACCCACAGTTTGGACAAAAAGTTTATCATATTCAATTGGGCCATAGACATTATATATTTTTAATTCCTCATTATATATTCTGACAATGCATTGTTCCACTCTCCCCTCCACATCCCCTCCAGTGGAGATAACTTCATATGGCAAATATTTGTTTATTATGATTGCTACGCCTCCTTTTTTCCCCTAATGCTGGGGAATATATACATTTACCCACTCAGGCTCTCCTAAGTTTTTCACTTTCTGTCACATCTAAATGAGTTTCCTGGATTAATGCAACTTTAAAGACGCATAAGGTGCTTCAGAATTGTATTTCTTTTAATAAGGGAATTGATTCCTTTAACATTCCATGAAATAATTCTCATAGGGAACTTACACTCTCAAAGGATATACCCAGTGGAGCTATTCATAATTCTTAGCACAGTGGAGAGACTGCGTGGATAAACAGCCAAGTGTGGCATGTTAAATACATAACAAAAAGAAAAACAAAAAAACACAAAACTAGCCCCAATTAAAACAACAAATAACAGAAATCTTAACATACTGATGCAGCGGCCGTTATTCAAACACATCACGGCGCCGATTTTGAGTTCTCTGCTGTTCCCCACGCAGCATGAATGCGGCCAATCACCCCAGGCACCCGCGCTTATCGCGGCTGTTTTGTTTGAATTTCATGGATTCTGTTTCTTCGTTTGCAATAAAATGGATGCATTGTAATGTGTACAGTACTGCGCTACTGTGTCAATTTCATGTTTTTAAAAGCCAGAACACTAAAATTCGTTTTTCTGCACTTGCCGCGCTCGCATCTTAGTGCGGGAAGGCTGGAATTCATCCCGCGGTTTCAAATCGGGATTCCGATGTACATGACGCGTGAAGTGTTCAAATAACGGCCGCTGCATCAGTATGTTGACTTCCCTTTATCCATAAGTACAAATTCTATCCAGTTTTACTTTCCCTTCAGCTCCCCCCAGCCCCACCCTTCTATTTTCTTAACAATACAGTGCACTGGTCTAATCTAATTCTAACACCTGAGCTTCTAACACATCAAACTATTTATAATTATATTATAGCAATTTGTTATATTTGCAATAATTTCTTGTAAAATTAACCCTACAAATATTGAACACATATCTGCACAGTTAAAATCTACTGTGCATAGAGTCTCAAACTATATAGGAGCAGTTGGAGAAATCAGCCCCCATATATACTCCTTATAACAAAAAGACCCATAATTAAGTTGATACTTAAACAAGGTATCTTCTACTGCAATCAGCTCCACGCCGTATCCTCTTTCTCCGGTTGGTGAATGACGATACTGTGTTCACCTCTGATCATGCTCAACTCAAGTGTCTTCAATATCTTTGTGGGGCTCACGAGTGTACTTTTCAGCTTCCCTGGCCTCAATGAAAATTTTTACTCCAGTCACCGTAAAAAGTAGCAGAGTGGAAGAGACGAAATCCGGTGACATCAGCCCGGATAGCAGCCTAGGGAGATAGCTCCGGAGCCCTCCTAAGCAAGAAGCTGATAGAAGAGCACCCAATTATACAAAGTGCCTACCAAAAGCTACAACCTGCACGAGAACAGTGCAGACATGTCTAACAAGCCCAAAAAATAAAATCCGCCGAGCGTTTCGGCTTACTTCTCGCCGGGTCCACGACCGGCCCTGCCTCAAGATGGCGCAGCCGAGTGCACGCCTGAAGAGTCCGACAGTGCTGAACTGATGGAGGTGGGAGCGCAGAAGAGAGAAATCAATAGGGAGTATATGGAGGAGTTGTTCTCCAGAATGAGGAGGGGATTCCAGGAGGACCTCGCCACAGCCTTTAAAGAAATGAAAACGGAGCTGAACTCCCTCACTGAGTGCACAGATAAACTAGAACTCAAAATAGAGGAAGTGGGGGGAAACCAATCTTACATGGAAGATGACATGAGCCGGATTGGCTTTAAAATTAGATCCATGAAGCAGCAAATCCAGGATCAAGAAAATAGGGACCGGAGGCAAAACCTCCGGATTCGGAACATACCTGAGGAAATCTCAACAGAGTCCCTGGTCCCTTATTTAAAGGAACTCTTTATAACGATCACCCCAGAGCTGGCTCAAAAGGACATTGAAATTGATCGGGCGCATAGGGCACCTGGACCGAAGTCCCCAAACACGAGGAGAGCAAGAGATGTTCTAGTAAGGTTTCACTCCTATCCCATTAAGGAGAAAATCTTATCGGCCAGTAGACAAAAAAGTGACATTACCTTTCAGAGCGCCCATCTGCAAATCTTCAGTGACCTGTCCAGGGCCACGATAGAGTGCAGAAGGGAGATGCGACCCATCACGGAAGCATTGCGTAGCCACAATATACACTACCGCTGGGGCTTCCCATTCAAGTTGGTAGTCTCTAGGAATTGCAAATTACACTCTATTACTTACCCCGAAGATGCACCGTGCTTCCTTAAAGACATAGGCCTCCCCATGGTGGTGGACACGGAGGAGGAGTGAGAGGCCGGCGAGATCCCGGAGCGGCCAAGGCAGAGGCGAGCATCGGTGAGAATCGCCATCAAGAACAACCCCAAGGCTAGAGTCTGACCAGGAGGAGAGGGAAATGCGATGATGTGCTGCAGGAACGAACAACGCAAGTATAGAGGAGCCCTAGACCGGATGCGCCTTCCCCCAAGGGTAGCAGAGGTAGGAGAGACATTTGGCCCGGTGTCCTGCGGGGCCCCTTTCGGATTGTCCTCTGGAGGTTTGTCTGGTGGAGCGAAGGTCGTGCTCAGGTGACGGGGAGGCCCCGAGCAGTAGTATCCAGATCTGACTCCAGGGAAATATTGATATATATTGCGGGACAATACCTGAGACTGATTATATGTTGAATCTTACAGGTCTCATAACCTGTTTTCATTGTATGTTTCAAGGTTGAGTGGGTTTGTAGGTTGTAAATATGTTGATATAGAAATGTATAGAGGAAAATTTGCAAAACTTTGTCCCTTGTTATCCTACAACCCTGCCACTTTGCCCCCCCCCTCCTTTCCCTCCCCCCTTCCCGCCCCCTTGACCCCCTCCCTCCCCCTGTCCCTGGACACCCCTCCCATCCCTCTCCCCCACCCCCTCCCCCCCTCACACCTCCCATCCCTCTCCCCCGCCCACTCACACCTCCCATCCCTCTCCCCCGCCCCCTCCCCCCTCACACCTCCCATCCCTCTCCCCCACCCCCATCACACCTCCCTCCTGCCCCCCCTCCCCCCTCACACCTCCCTCCTGCCCCCCCTCCTCGGAACCCCCCCTCCTTTACCATCCCCTTACCCCCTCCCCAAGTCCCTTCCCTTGACTCTATCCTCTGTTCTGTACTTACCATTCATCCATACCCCAAGGGGGACTGCATTATATGTTACAAGGTTGAGCGGGTTTGTAGGATGTAAATATGTTGATATAGAAATATAAAGAGGTACATTTGCAATCTGTTCCTCGATATCCCCCCTTCTTCCTCCCTGCTGTGTCATCCCCCCTCCACCTTCCCTCCCCTCCTTCCTGCCCTCCGCATCTACCATCTACCCCCTCGCCCCCACTTGCCCTCCTCCCCCCTGCTCCCCCTTCTCTCCCTGGCCCCCCTCCCTATCCCTCTCCCCCGATCCCACCTTCCCCGTCTCCCTCCTGCCCCCCCCCTCCTTTGTCTGACACATGGGTATAGAGAGAATATCAAAGATTTAGTCTTTTTAGGCATCATTTTGTGCTAAAAGCCTCCGTTATAGGAACCATGGAATCTGCTGGGAAAATGTGCAAAGGGCTATGAGTGTTAGAAAACATACAAGTAACAAGTGGGACAGAGAATGTTACAGTGTTTACATAGTTTAGTTTAAGTATATGTTTGGGTGCGGTGAAATTTGGAAGGAGGGCTTGGAATCCTCTCTCAGGGCGTCGAAACGGAGGCACACAGGAAGTTCTCCAGAGAGCAATAAGCTCTAACCCTTTGCCGCTAGGGCATTGCAGGATTTCAAGTTAGGGCTCTTCAATAGCCCATCTGTTTCCTTTTCTATCTTTCCTTCTCTATCTCTCCTGTCCTCTCCTCACCTCCTTCCTCCCCAAGGGTCATGGAAACAGGCGACCCCTACTTCATTTTCTCCAATATAAAAAAAAAAAAAAAAAACAATCCAACTTAATGGAAAAGTTTGCATACTGTAAATTTTAAAAGGAAAGATTTATAGCTCCTGTGTATTTGTGATATGATTTTCTATGTTTTGTTCACGTGATTATCAGAAACTCATTGTCACATTGAAAGTGTCAGTAAATTTTTGCCCGTCAAGACTTTGGGATAGACTGTAATTGTTATACTGCACAAAACCCTAATTAGTATGTACTGTAAGTGGGGTAGCTTTGCCTCTTGTTCCTCCTTTAATGTTAGATTTTGCTTAGTCTTATACATTATCGCATAGAGAAAAAATATTGTTTTATAAAATGACATAATTTCCAAACTGTTGGCTCCTAATAAAGCACTAAACAATGTGTTTTAGTCAATATATAATATATTTAAAAACATTTGACTGCGAGATCAAAAACTATATGAAAGTATTTCAATAAATACCCACAAGCTGTCATATCTGTCTAAATTATGCATTGAATTAATTTCATTATTAATATAGTAGGATTACATCTATTTAGCAAAATGCATAAATTATATTCTAACTTTAAAAAAATCGTGGTACTAGAATTCTTCTTGTAGCATAAAAGAAACTTTAACACTTCTAGACTGATGGTCTTTTTTTAATGTACCAATATAATATAATATAATAGTGTTTTGACTGGGATTCATTCTGCCTATAGCATTCTACATTATACTTCTATGCTCAATAAGAAATTATATTATACCACATCACAAAAGCAATAGAAGTATAAAGATCCTGTATGTGAAGGCTACCCTTATGTGCCTCACTGCATGTTGTCAATTTTTTAAGTGAACTGTGGTAGATGGCACTGGGCTCAATTGTAGAACATTCATGGAGGGAAATGTGCATTATTTTAAACATACAGTATGTATCTACACACAAGATGCACTAATAGAACCTTGTACAAACAGGAAGGTATAGAGAATAATAAATAGCTTACCTTTGAGACATAATCTTATAGGCATCTGGCAGATAGCAGCGGATATTCTCCATCTGAGCCGGATCTGAGTCACAAATTTTATCATCGGTCCTACCATAGTTGGCACTTTCAATCATGATAACATCTGTTCCTGGACAGCGTAGTTCTATTGGGTAGCTCTCACAGGATAGCTCCCTTCTAACCACAGCCATTGGAATAGGTGCACGGCTAAAACCTGCAAAGGAGACATTAAATATGTTTATCTCAATAACCAAAATAAGAATTTTAGAAGCAGGATATTTTTTAATTCACCTGATTTAAAGCAATAGTCCACTCTGATCACCATTGAGGCATTTTATTTACATATTTTAATAGATATATTCTTCTACTTTCCAACAGTTTTCTTTTATAAAATCTAATGGTCCATTACAAGTGTTCAAAATATTAAGTGTCTAGGAGGTTATAATGAAATTCTCATCATAGTCTACTGCTGTTTAAAGATTACCATGGTCATCTCAGAAACTAGAGATGAAGAAAATCATGATTAACATGAAATAAAATGAAAAATAAGAGCAGGACACCTTCAGGGACTTTTTTTTTGGGGGGGGGGGACTGTTGCTTTAAGATGGGTGGCATGTAATGTTTTACATAAAGAATGTTTGATCATTTCTTAATCTAACTTGATGTGATTTGATGTACTACTGATCAATTTACGATGTATTTTAAAATGATAAGCATAAAAATGTATTTAATAGCTTGTCGTCAAAATGTTACTTTAAATAAAATAAAAACAATGCAATTGTCCTACAAAGCCATTTTCTCCTAGAATAAACCTTTGCATACTCCTTTACTTTATTTCTTAATAGACCAACAACAAGGGTATGTGAAAGAATATTATACAATTATACAGTATATTTTTACATTTGAATAATGTGATGTTATTAGAGCACACTGCACTTCATATTTAAAAAAAATCCCTCTTCTGCCAATTTGCCTGAATGTAATACTGTAACTGCAAAACAAATTGTATTTTCTCTTAAACTTTTTTATACTACAGTATATAGCACTACCTTTTTTAATTAAGATACACTGTTTGATCAATAACAGGTCCAAGAAGAAATTGTTTCTTTTTCAGAAGAACTAAAGATGAAGAATCAAACTGTTCAACTTGAAGAACAAAATGACTCCAACTTTACAGATGTTGGATTTCTTTGCATTCCATCAGGCCATAGCATTGATCCATTAAGTCACTGTACTGCCCATTATCTTACTTAATTAAAAACCTAATTATCTTGCCTAACAATGAAATGTTTGGTGCAAGAAATTAAATGGAAAACTTAATTGAAAGCAGCAGCCATCCAAGTTTTCTTAAGTTCTATTTGTACTTTTATGATTCTAAATCGTGAATGCTTTTACAAGGCTTCTTTGACTAAAGATGCACCTTAAATGTTAGAAAGGCTTTGTTAGCATTTGATTAACTACTGCAAATGATAATTACAATTTACAGATCGTTATCTTGCAGGCTTGACAAAAAGGCAATTATGTTCTAAGGTCAAATGTAAAGATTTTTAAGACCAGGCTAATTTTGCAGTTCTGAAAATTACTACAGAAAATGAAATTATAAATTACTTGATTCAAGATCTGTCATTACCTGTCACCATTTCATGTTCAGCTACCTATTCTTAATGTGTCAGAAACATACTGTGTAGGTTGGTGTAATATTCTCACAGAGATGCATAAAATAGTACCAATAATGTAGGTTTAATAGCATAATCAAAAATTGGAGTACACTGTACAGATCATCATAATCATTGTAACAGATCTAAAAGACTGCAGCATTGTGATTTTCCCATCCTCTCTTCTTTCCCGGCTTCTCCCCTCTCTGGATGTTATGCCTGAGTTCGCTCTCCACATTCTTGGATAATAACCCTCCTGGTCTTTGTCTTTCTCCCTTCCTCTCCATTGTTCTAAAAAAGGAGGTCCCTGATCTTGATAGTAATCTTTCCTCCATGGTGATCTATATCCTTCATATTTATCTCTCCTATTGACAAAATCTCTTTGTTCGGGCTCTCTAAGTTCTCTATAATGCCGATCTCTTCTGTCTGACTCTTTTTTTCCTCTAGATTGGAATTCTCTTTCTTTATAGGGCCTAGAATTTCCTCCGTCTCTTTTACTGTAGTTATTTGTTCTCCATTCTGTATATTTACTTTGATGTTTACGATTGTCTTTATATCTATCCTGATTTTCACTTCGTTTATTTGGTTGAATATACTTATGTTTATCTTTTGGTTCTTGCTTATTTGATTTTACTGATTTACTTCTCTCTCTTCTATTACTAGTTTCTGGTATTCTAGATGTGCTCCGTTCTTTCTGTGCTGTTTTTACCCCATTGATCTTATCTTTGGTTTTCCAATCTCTATATTTATTTTCGTCATAGTCAAGTTTGTCCCTTCTAAATTTTATCCTTTTATTTTCTTTTGTTGTTTCTTCTTTTTTATCTAGCCTTTCTTTGATTTCTATTTCACAGACATTGAACTCTTCGTGTCCCTCATACATTTCTATGTTGTATTGGGTCTCAGTGATTTGTTTATCAAGTCTTTTTAATGTTGCCCCCCTTGTAATGGTGATAAAGCGCATTAATTCAAAAGAGCAGTTATCCATGATTCTATGCCACTCTGCCATAAAAACTGGATTATCTTGCTCTAATGTAGGAGTCTTAAAGATACGTAGCCCTCTTGGAATTCTAGCCTGTTCAATATATTTTTCAATGGCTGCTAATTCCCAACATTGCTTGATTTCGTCTATCATTAACTTTTCTAAATTTTGAAATTCAAAAAACATTTGTTCTTCATCTAAGCCAGGGCTAACTTGTATTTCGTCTGTAGTTAAATCTTGATATATTGATGTGTCAAAGACATCATCTAACATTGACCCTCTATGCAATCTATTGTAGAATAGTGATGTTTTATCCATAATACGAAAGGTTGCAGCTATAGGGAATACACAAACAGATATAGAAAAAGGAAATTGTTGAGCCAAACGTGTGTAGATGGATTTTACCTTTAGTCCCACACAAAGTGTTAACCTGCTGCCAGAGTCTCTAAGAAGACCAAATTTATCTAAGAAAGAAAAGGAAGTTCTAGACCACCTCTCTGAGAACCAAGAAATAGTAATCAAACAGGCAGATAAGGGGGGAGGAATAGTCATTTTAGACACAACAGACTACATAGAAGAAGCAGAGAGGCTTTTGGGAGATGTAACTACATATAAAAAGTTAAAATCCAACCCAACTACAGTATTTACACAAGAGATGCAGATCCTGCTGGATGTTGGCCTAAAGAAAGGTATTCTTTTAAAAAATGAATACGATTTTATTAAGACAGAGAATTCAAAAATGCCTGTCTTTTATTACCTCCCGAAATTACACAAGTCACTAACTAAACCCCCAGGCAGGCCTATAATTTCGGGAATTGGCTCATTAACGCAAAATTTATCATCATATATAGTTACATTGCTACAACCCTCAGTGAATAATCTACCCTCATACCTAAAGGACACAACCCAGGTAATACAACTTTTAAAAAAGGTGGTCTGGCAACCAGACTTTCTACTAGCCACCTGTGACATAACATCCCTCTATACCTGCATAGACCATGTGCAGGGCTGTTATGCCACAACATATTGCCTGAATGAACATGCAGGAATGGCTCCAACACAATTAGAATTTATAATCGAGGGGATTAAATTTATTTTAAATCACAATGTCTTTTGGTTTGGGGGTGATTATTATCTGCAAACAAGAGGAACCGCGATGGGCACCAGGTTTGCCCCCAGTTACGCAAATCTCTTCCTTGGGTGGTGGGAAGACCAAGTAATCTGGACCAGTAAGATCTGGGGAACAAACCTGGTGCTCTATCGTCGGTATATTGATGATATTATCATCATATGGAAAGGGGATTCCACATCACTAGAAGATTTCTTTAGCACGATCAATCATAATAATTTTAACCTTAATTTTACGTATAACATCAGCCCATTAAAAGAAGAATTTTTAGATTTGGAAATTTTTATAGAATTAGATCATATTAACACACGAACACATTTCAAATCAGTCAATTGCAACAATTTTATTAAAGCCGATAGCTGCCATAAAAAGAATTGGCTTGAAAATGTCCCATATGGGGAATTCAGACGGCTAAAACGTAACTGTACGAAAAAAGAAGATTATGAGAGACAGGTTATGCCCATGAAGGAAAGGTTTATAGAGAAAGAATATAAACTAACCACAATAGAAACAGCAATTGATAAAGTAGGCAAGTTAAATAGAGCAGACATGCTAACATATAAGAAAAAGATACAGAGAATCATATTGGGAAAATTTTTATTCCATTCATAACCACATTCAGTACACAAGCAGATCAAATTAAAGGTATTCTAAAAAAAACATTGGCACATTCTGAAACAAGATCACTGGTTAAAAGAAATAATAGGTGAGAAACCTGATGTGATCTTCTCTAAAGCACCAAACTTAAAACAAAAATTAGTGCCTAGTTATCTCCCCCAAAAACAGAACCAATGTTGGTTGGATAAACTTTCCAAAGAGTTCACAAAATGTTTAAACTGTAAAGCCTGTAAGAATAATGTACAATTAGGTACAAAAATTATATCTTTTAACAGCTTAGTTTCATTAATTAATTATCATTTTAAATCCTACATTACATGCAACAGTAAAGGGATAGTCTATGTCCTGCAGTGCGGGTGCAATTTACAGTATGTAGGGAGAACAATCCGGAAATTGAAAACAAGGATAGGAAAACACATTAGGAACATTACAATTGGCTTAGAGATTCACAGCGTGTCAAATCATTATAAAAACATACATAATAAAAATCCAGCCTGTTTAAAATTTTGGGGTATAGAACAGGTTAGAGCAGATTGGAGAGGAGGTGACTTCATACAAAAGATATCCAGAAGAGAAACATTTTGGATTTTCACCCTCCAAACACTAATACCCAAAGGGTTAAATCTAGATATGGAAGTCACCGCATTTATTTAACAAAGTATTTTAAGACATTTTTGTAAACATTGTTTTATTTAAGCGGATTCGCCGATATTGAATGTATAGGATAGATAGTATGTGCATATGCATTTTAAGCTAATTATAAATCATGTTTTTACTATGAAGATAAATGTAATCATAATTTTTCTATGTAAGTATAAGTTTTACCATGTATGTCTATTATGTACATTAGTGTAGAGCAGTGACTGAAATAAGGCCGTTCTTAAGGACATAGAGTTTAAATAAGGAAGTATAAGTCAATTGGATAGATTAAAGATCCCAGGATATAAATGGTGCTGCTACCCCACAATGATCAACGTCATTGAGGAAGCATTTTGCAAAACGCGTCTGACGAACTTTGGACAAGTCAGGCCACCGTAGAGAAGGAAAAACTCAATCCCAGTTTGCCCAGTACTACGACCGGAGCGCATGCGCATGCGCGGAAGGCGGACAGCTGAGACAAGGAGAGTGCAAAGCGTGAGGACAACCGATCTGTGCACGAGCGCCGCAAGACCTACCGCTGCCATTTTCCAACCCTCCTGTAACAACAGCAAACCAACTGGAGAAGATTGCAGACTGACGATCAAACACTTGAAAAGCCGGTCTGTGGAATCTGGAGATATTCCTTCCCTATGCCAATTTTTGTTGGCCGTTTGTGAGTTCCCAATCTCTTTTAACTTTGTTCGTTTATTAAACAGTGTTATACTATGTCCCCTTTTCTTTTCTATATTTGAGGTAACATCCAGAGTCCTCCTTAACATCACGGAAGACCCCATATATCCCCATGTAAGTGTGTTTAAATATACAGCCATATATTTGTTACTGCACTCCTGATATTTCTGATTGTGTTCCCTCACCCCCTTCCCCCCTTTTTTCCATCCACATTCCATGTACCCCAGAGTCACAAGTGGAGACAAGCGCCGGAGGATCCACCCCGTTCCTTAAAACTGTTAAACATAGAGGTTTGTGAATCACCTGTATAGAGACTCTGGCAGCAGGTTAACACTTTGTGTGGGACTAAAGGTAAAATCCATCTACACACGTTTGGCGCAACTATTTCCTTTTTCTATATCTGTCATCATGATATGGTTTGGCATTTACTAGTGTCTCACCTCCTACAGTACACTTGCCAGTAAATATAAATTGCAATTCAAGTTTAGGCTAACAACATTACAATAATGACACACAAACCTGACACAATATTGTTATTATCCATTTATTCATTTGAAATTACCAGTGGTAACAGTTGAGATCCACAAGCAACAATGTGTATGGTTAACATTGTAACCACAGTACTTATTAGATACAACCCAGCACCTATTGTCTCATGGGATCTCCCCTCCACACTGGCCATGATTAAGCACTACTAGCAAAACGTGCACGTCGGTAGAACTCCTCAGTTAGGTGCAGGCACTGAGCCCTCTGACACAGACGCTGCTATCTATGCTTAATGACGGAGCAGGCAGCGCTGAGACTCAGCTCCTGCACAGTTTACACTCCTGTATTACCCGATGGTCTAAGGGAGCCTCCTTTTCTAGGGATTATCTATATCTATACTGACAAGCTATACAGCAGCTGTAGAGTATACTTACCTGTGCTGTTGCTCACTACCACTCACTGTTACAGCAGAGTAGCTCTAATCAGGGCTGTTAAGGTACTGTTCATCTTCTACACTTGCTGAGCTGAATTGTTTTTACACTTATACACCAACTACTCTGCACAGTAACTCCCATACAGAGATTTCCAGGTATAGCAATCAGTATACACATGGTGCTCTATATCAGAGATTATGTTTATTTTAATCTACTGATTAAGTCAGTTCACAATATTATATGGTTAAATAGCACACCCTTCAGGTCTGGGGCAGATAATATAGCAACTGCCACCATTTGTCTATAAGGTGCTCTATTTAATCTATCACCTACTGCAGTTAGCAACAGGTTTTAGAAGTGCAGCACACTTTACTATAACTACACTGTGCAATATCAGCTAGAGCTAGAGGTCTTAACAATATGATCTAGAGCTATAGCTGTTGTGTATCCTTGGGGCAGTCATTTACACTGTTCATTTAACCCTAAGGCAACATAGGTGCATTATCTTATCAAGATTTAAATGACACTCTATTGCTAACTACAGGCTGTGCAATCAACCCACCATTAGCAGTGTCATTTCAATACTATTGCACCAATGCACTACAAGTATATAATTGGCATTCCATATAAGAATAGTATTTATAATCCCTCAATCTAGCTTTCCCCCAGGCTTCCCTAATTAAGGTGGCTGGGGGCTAGTGTACTCAAGCAACACTTCAATAATGACTACCTACCTGGGGACTATCACATCCCTTGGGTAATCAAGCGTAGTGATACAGAGTTTAATCCTATTATAATCCCCATTGTTTTACTATGTTTCTAATAAAGTTTAGTTTTAAATTTACACCATCATCTCAACACAGTGTATGAGTGCTCTACTGGGGTTATTTCCTCCACTGTTTATCACACTCTGTTGCCAGTTCAGTTTCTTTGGGATTGAGTTGCAATTTTACCTCCACTTCAAGAGAATGTCCCATTTTTTCAGCTTTATCCGCTAAGGATTCTTCTGGTTTTGATTCTGCACGTATACCTTTTTTTGTTGCCTGTTGGGTGACTGAAGGTTTAGCTAGTGCTTGTTTAGGTGGTTCAGACTTTGCAACCTTGTTTTTCAGATGAGCGGTGTTCCCAGCTCTCACTGTACCCTTTTTCCTTTGGGTTTTTGTGGCTGTGGGATACTGACGCTTGGTCAGGGTCAATACTTGTCTTTGTAGTACTGTAATCTCATCCGCGAGAGATCCCTGTTTTTTGAGTGCGTCTTGCAAGTCTCTTCTCAGTGAATTTATCTGCGCACTTTGCTTTCTCTGAGTTTTTATCAGTGTCTCCTTCATATTCTGGAGCTCTGTAATTTTTGTCGTCAAGGTTGCCGCTGCGTCTGTTTTCTCCTTGGTGTACTTACTCAAGGGGATGGAACAGACTCTCGGTCTCTCCAGCTCCAGTTTCTGGACCCTCTCCCGCTCCCTCTTATACAGAGTCACCTGGTATCGAATATCCGCCTCTAATAATGCTCTGGTGACATGCAGCGTGGCCTTTAGCTCCTCATACTGCTCTGTGGGGACACACTGGGTATTCAGACGTTCCTGCAGCGCTTGTACCTCTTTAGAAGCCTGCAAATTTTCATCCTCCAGAATTCGCTGCTTCTCCTCGGCATTCTGGAGGTGTGTATGCAGACCTTGTAGTTGGTTCTGCAGTCGGTGCTCTGCTTCAACCTTTTCACCTTCCAGTAGTTTCTTTATTTTTTTCCAGCTCATGGAGCTTTTCATTCTTTCTATTGACGTGTTCTGTCAACTCAGAATTTTCTTTTTATAGTCTTAAATTTTCTCTTTTTCCAGTCTCTGTAATATTCAGGGCCTTCTTGTAATCCGTCTTCCATTTTCAGACCTCTGCTTGGAGACTGACTGTCTCCTGGCATGACAACTCCATCTCTAGGTTGAGGGTCTGAAGCTCCTTCTGAGAGACTTTGAGATCTATATTAAGATTGACAATAGTTTTTTTAGAATTGTCCAGCTCCTCAGCGAGACTGTGAAGTTCCTTTTTGGAGACTTCCAGTTTTGGGCGGCAGCTGCCCATGTCGTGGTGTGAGGCATCCAGTGCTGTGCGGAGAGTATGAACCTCTTTCTGGAATATGTCCACCTCTGTCCGGACACTGTTGACCTCCTGGTGTGAGGCATTCAGTTCTATGCGGAGAGTGTGAACCTCATTCTGAGAGACTTCCACCTCTCTATGGCACTTGCGAACTTCTTGCTGAAAGACTGTAATCTCTTTCAGTGCCTCCTCATATTTCTGCTTCAGATTAGCAATCAGTCTATTAGATTTGCTCTGTTTTTCATCCATGGCGGTTTGCTGTATGTAGATCTGTCCTTAGATCCTCCAAGTCGGTCCCGGATTCAGAGTACATTGCGAGAACAGTCTTCTGTAGCTCAGCATTATCTTCCCTCTCCAGTTTCAATTGTTCCCGGAGCAGATCACAGTCACGCCTGGCAATTTTCAGGGCATCTTCAGGGTTGGTCAAGGGATCGTCACTCATTGGTTCCGGCTCCGCTTGCCTGGTATGGTTGGTTGAGGGTTTCTCACTATTAGTACCGGACAGACACTTCTTTGGGGTACACGACTTCTGCGTTGGCCCTCTGGATATTCAGTCATCCGCGGGACGACTTCTCCATTTTCTCTAGGCTGCAGGGCATCTCGGACCCCCTTTTCCTCCACGGGATCTGCAGGTGTGTCTGTTCCTTCCATGGTAAGTGAAGAACCTTTTTTCTTTTTCCGCCTTTTTGTTTTTGATGATTCCGTCCCTTCAGGGACACTGGGGTCTTCGTCTTTATTTGAAATTTCAGCAGTTTCACTGTATCCGCCATGTTTTCCTTGCAGTTGCGTTAGGTGGCGTAAATATTCAGCGATCTGCTGTTCCCGCTCTTCCTCCTGCCGACTTCCTCCTGCCGATCACATTCGTCATCATAGAGATCAGTCTTTTCAGTTCGTACCGAGTTCAGGCACCCCCACCATTCTTGGGGTGTTCTGTGGGTGTGATTCGGTTCGGGTTCCCCGTAAGAGATGTCTACCTCCTTATCAGGGCCACTCTTCCGTGGAGTAGGGTTCAATTCAGGAACGCCGCATCTTGTCCTCCATTTTGGGGCGACCAGGTGTATTTTTCTTCCTGACCTCAGGAGGCGCGATTGCAACTGTTATCACTGTATTTGCTAGAACTCCAAATTGTGGTAGTCCTACAGGTGGGCCTATTTTGCTTGTAGAGGTCGCAGCTTTCACAGGCATCTCTATAGACTTGTTCTTCCCTTGGGTAAATTTTACAATATTAGCAGTGCTGTGCATGCATTCACTCATCATCTGAATAAGGCCTGAAGGGACACTGCTCCGTGTGGTGGGGTTCTTTACACCAGGAACACATTTTCTTCCCCATTTTTGCAGAGTCTGTATTTGACTTCAGCTGGGCGGCCATTTTAAATTCTCAGAATCAGTACCTTGCGTCGGTCACCGTCTGTAAAAGCTTCCCTGCTTCACCACAGTCTTGCATCAATTTTCGCACTTTTCTGCATATACTTCATTCACAGCTGGTAGTTCTATGCGGTGTGGCAGCCTTTACTTCCAGAATCAGTACCGCTCGTGGGTCACTGTCTGTATTCACTGCTTCAGCGCAATTAAAAAAAAAAAAAAAAACAATAAACAAAGCCTAGCTCCTTTGGAGCGCTAATTCACTCCTTGAACCCTGACTACGGCTGGAAGGCAAAGCCCCTTTTTCAACAACCATATTACACATTATTGTGATAGGCAAGTAAGGTTTACCTGCTTCAGCAGTCTGTCTCTCTCCTCTTGGGATTGGGGAAAGAGTCCATCTGTGATTTTGTGGCTTTCTTCAGTGCAGTGTCATTTTCTTGCCTGGATGTGTATCCCTTTAATTCTGGTCTCTACTGCATGTGATTCTTTGCTTTGTTGCTCAGGCTGTTTGCAGGAACTACGTGCAGGAAAATAAGCACAACATTTTTCACAGGCAGTGCAGTTTTGCTGCCTGGATGTGTTTCTTTGGTTTTGTTGCTCAGACTGTTTGCAGGAACTATGCAGGCAAAAGCACAAAAAATTTCACAGCCAGTCTCCGGGGCCCCTTTGAACTTCAAGGGCCACCTCTCATCCCAACGTCTGACACCATATGTAGGAGATGTGTGCAGAGGTATGCAATGGAGACCGTTTTTAAGGTGAAATTAAAATAAGGCTTTATTGCGCCTGTCCCTTTTAACACAGCAAAACATATGAAAACAACAAACGCCTATGTTCATATGTTTAAGGGCTAACTTACTTCCCCAGTCCCTTTCTCCAGGGCTGGAGGGATAATCCCATTACCACCCTATTCCCCAAAGTCTCAAGAGATACCTTAAAGCAGGTGGCCCTTCATGTCAGTCTCTGGTAGGTTCCCGGGTCCCCTCTGTCCAGGAATATAGGTCTTTGGTTGTCTTGATCTCAGCAGAAGAGTAAAGAAGGGGGGATCCTCCGGCGCGATGTCTTACTCAGGTTTCCAGGACACATGCAATGTAAACAGACAGAGGGACCACAATCAGGAAGGGTTAAACATAATGGTATGCTGGAGATATGGTGTTAAGGAAGCACACTTACATTAAAACCTCTATATCCACCTTGAGTATGGTGTGTATTTCACAGAACAACCTCAGAGAAAGGGGAGAGACAGAAAAAACATAGTATAACACCGTTTTTATTTAACAAAATTGATTAAAAAGAGATTGCCAACTCACAAGCGACCATTAAAAAATGGCATGGAATGGTGAAGTTTTCAGTCTCTGCCTGGACTGCCTCCCAGATGGTTAGGTGTCCGCGTGGAGTCTGTCCCAGTAGATGATGAAGGCAATTCAGTGGTACGGGTGAGGATCGGGTGGTTCATCCAGACTTGTGCACAGCCTGGTCTTCCTCCCGGTCGTCAGACTCCCCACTGCTGCTGCTGCTTCCGTTGCCTGCCGTCCGCGCATGCGCATGCGCTTCGGCGAAGATGTTTGACTAGCTGGGATTTCACTTTCTTCCTGGGTATGGTGGCTTGCGAGGACCAAAAAGCCGTCAGACGCGTTTCGCTAAAAGCTTCCTCAGTGACGTAGAGACCAGGCTGTGCACAAGTCTGGACGAACCACCCGATCCTCACCCGTACCACTGCATTGCCTTCATCATCTACTGGGACAGACTCCACGCGGACACCTAACCATCTGGGAGGCAGTCCAGGCAGAGACTGAAAACTTCACCATTCCATGCCATTTTTTAATGGTCGCTTGTGAGTTGGCAATCTCTTTTTAATCAATTTTGTTAAATAAAAACGGTGTTATACTATGTTTTTTCTGTCTCTCCCCTTTCTCTGAGGTTGTTCTGTGAAACACACACCATACTCAAGGTGGATATAGAGGTTTTAATGTAAGTGTGCTTCCTTAACACCATATCTCCAGCATACCATTATGTTTAACCCTTCCTGATTGTGGTCCCTCTGTCTGTTTACATTGCATGTGTCCTGGAAACCTGAGTAAGACATCGCGCCGGAGGATCCCCCCTTCTTTACGCTTCTGTAACAATCAAGAGGTTGTTGAATCACCTCTTACAGAGACTCTGGCAGCAGGACTTTACTCCAGAAGGGACTGAACTTTGAATCCATTTTATACGGTTGGCGCAGTTATTTTATTTTCTTTTGATCTCAGCAGAGCCTTTCTGCTCAAGACCTCTTCCCTCTTGTCAGCACCCTTGTGTACTGAGGAAAATCTCTTTCCTGTTTCTGGGAAATGAGCTTTTTCACAGAGCTGTGATTAGGCAGGTGGAGTGGTTGATTGCAGCTGTGCAATTAACCAGCACACAGCTGGATTAGAGGCAAGCCTGTTAACAGGGATAAGACCTTGTTACAGGTATAAATACACCTTCTCCCCAGCCTCAACAGAGTAATTCTGGACCTGATATTCTTTGTGAAAGATGTGTGTTGGAATGGAATTGGCAGAGTCCCTGTAAAGGAAGAGCTGAGTCAGCATAAGGGCCTGTGTGTGCAAGGTTGGCTAGAGCTGTTTGAAGTTAAGCAACAGCGGGGGATTTAAAACTGGTAGCAAGTGGAGAGCAAGTCAGTGCTGCCCATACTGCCGAGGACAGCAGTGCAAATTGGGATCACGTATCGGGGTAAGTTTCAAGGTGCAGGTCCCAGTACCTAAGCCTTTAGGTTGTTCCCTAAGTCTTTAGGTTGTTCTATGGGATATGGTCTATGCCCTGGAAAGTTACATATTTTGTATCACCGCCATGTTTATTTCTAATGTAATGTGACAAAGGGGTATCCATAAGATTTCTTATTGGACCCAGATGTTCTCAAATTCTCCTTCTATATACCCTCCTTGTTTTCCCTACATACTTTAAACCACACACACAGGTGGCAAGGTAAATAATGCCAACTGATTTACAGTTTATGAACTGTTTGAGGTGGAATGTTTTACTCCCATCAAAATTACCGAACGTTTTGCTATTAGTAACAGAATCACAGGCTCTACATTTGTGGCACTTGTAACAGCTTAAAATGTAAAATAGTTTGTTTACCCAGCCATGATGTTGTAGTGTTTGTTCTGGAAAAATTACTACTAACCAAAATGTCTTTAGGTTTTTTGACCTCCTCCAAGTGATGTTTGGACGTGTCCTTAAGACTTTTTTTTAGGTCACTGTCATTGAGTAGCATGTGCCAATGCCTACCGAAAATTGAGTTAATTTCTTTCCATTGCACATTGTAAGATTTTATACACCTTATCTCCTTATTTGGATTGTCTTTCAAGCGGTTGGTCTGTAGTGTAGCCCTTGATGTGGTAAGGGCCCTGTGATAAGCTGTTTTAATACTGTTCTTGTATTATCCATTAGCCAGTTTCTGAGAATCAAACGGAATTGTTCTGATATCAATGAATTTAAAAAACAGTGCAGCCCATATTCAAAGTGGCCCATTATAAGTGGCAGGACTACTGAACAACTCAAGTTTAAAAGGAAGGAACTCTTACCCTAATGGATCTTATCCTTCTTCTCTCCTCAGGTAAAAACCCTCTCTATATCCTCATTGAAGCCTTTGCTGTGTGTATTATATATATGCAAGAGACCCAATGCTAGGTAAAAACCATCTCTATATCCTCATTGAAGCCTTTGCTGTGTGTATTTTATATATGCAAGTGACCCAATGCTAGGTAAAAACCATCTCTATATCCTCATTGAAGCCTTTGCTGTGTGTATTATATATATATGCAAGTGACCCAATGCTACAGTAGGTAAAAACCATCTCTATATCCTCATTGAAGCCTTTGCTGTGTGTATTATATATATGCAAGTGACCCAATGCTAGGTAAAAACCCTCTCTATATCCTCATTGAAGCCTTTGCTGTGTGTAATATATATATGCAAGTGACCCAATGCTAGGTAAAAACCATATTTGAATGTTGTTTTCTGTCTACCCCTAATCAAATTAAGTGTTGCCACCTAGGCAGGTAACACCCTGTGTAGAAAACCATCTGTTTGAATGTGCCTCAGATGTGCTAATTAAGCAGACAGAACCACACTATCAGGTGACTTTTTAGGCCTATATAACCCCAGATAGAACAGCCTTATGCTGCCTGCAGCCCATATTCAAAGTGGCCCATTATAAGTGGCAGGACTACTGCACAACTCAAGTTTAAAAGGAAGGACAAAAGATGTGAAGAAGAAGTGGACAACCCATCTGGCCCTGATTCCTGCATTTGAACTATGCTGGAAAGGAGGATATCATCTATACTAGACTGCATCATTACTGCTGTGATGCTGCCTTTACCATTTATATTTGCTGTGACTTCACTTCTTCTCAAATGATGCACTTCTTTTTACCAGCCTCAGTATGTCTCTAACTCTATTCATATATCTCCATCTCTCCTTCCCTCCCCACTTCACAGTTCACATGAACTCCTTTCTTACCTGCGTCCTCTGACACCACACAGCTATATCCCCTGCACTAAAAAATACCCCTACAAATCATCTTCACACATTCTCTTTCTATCCATGCTTCTCCTCCTTGCTTCTGGGGATATCTCTCCCAATCCTGATCCTTGCCTTATTTCTACATGCGCTCGTCCTTGCCTGCCAATTGCAACCTCTACTCCTTCTGGTGTCAACCCCTCAACCTCATACCCATCCCCTGCCACCCTCCCTCCTCTCTCCTGTGCTCTTTGGAATGCTTGCTCCCTTTCTAACAAGTTCCTCTCTGTACATGACTTTTTTCTCTCTCACTCTCTGCTCCTATTTGCTATAACTGAGACCTGGCTCACTCAGTCTGACTCTGCTCTGGAAGCTGCCCTCTCCTATGGTGGCCTTTTCTTCTCCCACACTCCGCGCACTGATGGCAGGGGTGGAGGCGTGGGGCTCCTGCTCTCCTCTCTCTGCCATTACCGAACCCTTCCTATTCCTCCATCTCTTGCTTTTCCCTACTTTGAGGCTCACACTGTCCAGATCTTCTCTCCTCTCCCTGTCCATGTGGCAGTCATCTATCGCCCACATACCTCTACGCAACCCTCTTCTGCCTTTCTCTCTCACTTTGAATCCTGGCTCTCTTTCTTTCTCTCCTCAGACTCCCCTGTTCTTCTCCTTGGGGACTTCAAATGCCACATTGATGACCCCTCTCTCCCTTGGGCTTCCCGCTTTCTTTCTCTAACCTCTTCTTTTGGCCTTCAACAGTGGACTGCAGCCAGCATGCACAAGGATGGCCACCACTTAGACCTGGTTTTCACTAAAAACTTCTCTCTCTCTCCGATTTCTCCATTTCCCCTTTTCCTTTCTCTGACCATCATCTCATCCTCTCTCTCTCGCTTCTCCCCTTCTCCACCTCCATCTACCCCCCGGTTCTGCAGAAACCTGCGCTCTATTCACTTACCTGACTTTGAGTCCACTTTACGCTCCTCCCTCTCCTCTCTCAGCTCTGCTACAGACCCTGACAACCTGGTCAGGAACTACAACTCTGTCTTGTCCTCGTCTCTTGATCTACATGCCCCGCTTTCTCTCTGCCGCCCTCGCCCTTCTAACCCTAGACCCTGGCTAAATTCCCACATGCGCATGCTGCGTTCCTCCACTCGTTCCTCTGAACGCCTCTGGAGGAAGTCTCACACTCTCGCAGACTTCCTTCACTACAAATTTATGCTATCCTGTTTCAACTCTGCCCTCTCGCAAGCTAAACAAGCCTACTTTTCTACTCTAATCAACATGCACAAGTCTAACCATCGCCGACTGTTCTCTGTCTTTGATACTCTACTCAAACCACCCTCAGCTGCCTCTCCTTCCTCCATCTCCGCTCAAGACTTTGCTGACTATTTTAAGAAAAAGGTGGAATCCATACGTCAGAACATCCCCTCTGTCTCTTCCTCCCATCCTACACCTCTTCCTAACTCTCCTCCTGCCTTCCTTGACTCTTTTTCCACTGTCTCAGAGGAGGATGTGTCGCTGTTGATCGCCTCTTCTCCCTCTACCATTTGCCCTCTTGACCCCATACCCTCCCATCTCCTAAAACCTCTTGCTCCTACTATAATCCCTACGCTCACACATATTTTTAACTCCTCCCTCTGCTCTGGAAACTTTCCATCCTCCTTCAAACATGCAACAGTCATACCATTACTCAAAAACAGCAAGCTTGACCCTACCTGTCTTTCTAACTATCGACCTGTCTCCCTCCTGCCTTTTGCCTCTAAACTCCTTGAACGTCTTGTACTCTCTCGCTTGCTCCATTTTCTCAACACCTATTCTCTCCTAGACCCTCTACAATCTGGATTCCGCACTGCTCACTCCACGGAAACAGCCCTCACTAAAATAACTGATGACCTCCATGCTGCCAAAGACAGAGGTCATTACACTCTGCTCATATTACTCAACCTCTCTGCAGCATTTGACACCGTGGACCACCCTCTTCTCCTTCACATTCTCCATACTCTTGGTATTCGGAACAAAGCTCTATCCAGGTTCTCATCCTACCTCTCCCATCGTACTTTCAGTGTCTTCTGCTAACACCTCCTCCTCCTCTATTGATCTCTCTGTGGGGGTACCCCCGGGCTCTGTCCTGGGACCTCTTCTCTTTTCTCTGTACACACTCTCTCTAGGTGACCTAATAACATCTTTTGGGTTCAAATATCACCTCTATGCTGACGACACACAAATATACTTTTAAACACCCAACCTTACACCTGCTGTACAAACCAAAGTTTCTGAATGTCTCTCTGCTATATCATCCTGGATGGCCCTCCACCGCCTTAAATTCAACATGGCTAAAACAGAGCTCCTCATACTTCCTCCCAAACCTGGCCCTACTACCTCCTTCCACATTACTGTTGGAACTACGATCATTTACCCAGTAGCCCAAGCACGCTGCCTAGGGGTCACACTCGACTCCTCTCTCACATTCGCCCCTCACATTCAAAACATTTCTAAAACTTGTCGCTTTTTCCTCCGCAATATAACAAAGATACACCCTTTCCTCTGTTGCTCGACTGCTAAAACACTGATTCAGGCCCTCATTCTCTCCCATCTTGATTACTGTATCCTCCTGCTGTCTGGCCTTCCTGCCTCTCACCTGTCTCCCCTACAATCTATCCTAAATGTTGCTGCCAGAATCACTCTACTCTTTCCTAGATCTGTCTCAGCATCTCCCCTCATGAAATCCCTCTCCTGGCTTCTGATCAAATCCCGCATCTCACACTCCATTCTTCTCCAAACTTTTAAAGCTTTACACTCTTCTACCCCTCCTTACATCTCAGCCCTAATTTCTTGTTATGCACCATCCAGACTCTTGCGTTCTTCTCAAGGATGTCTTCTTTCTACCCCCTTTGTATCTAAAGCCCTCTCCCGCCTTAAACCTTTTTCACTGACTGCCCTACACCTCTGGAATGCCCTTTCCCTCAGTACCCGATTAGCACCTTCTCTATCCACCTTTAAGACCCACCTTAAGACACACTTGCTTAAAGAAGCATATGAATAGCACTGTGGATATTCTGAACACATGATACATAAAGCTTGGCCCCCTGCAGACGCACTTACCAGAACTCCCTCCTACTGTCTCTGTACATTCTCCATACCTACCAATTAGACTGTAAGCTCCTCTGGGCAGGGACTTTTCTTCCTTAATGTTACTTTTATGTCTAAAGCACTTATTCCCATGATCTGTTATTTATATTATCTATTATTTATTTGATTACCACATGTATTACTACTGTGAAGCGCTATGTACATTAATGGCGCTATATAAATAAAGACATACAATACAATACAATACAGTCAGAAACCATTAAGAGGAATTTGGCTGAACAGTGGTTCAGCCAAATTCCTCTTAATGGTTTCTGACTGGTTTTCAAATTCATTGATATCAGAACAATTCTGTTTCATTCTTAGAAACTGGCTAATGGGGATCCCCCACTTTAAAGCTGGCGAATGGTGAATGCTGAATTCTAAATAGCTATTGGTTTGATGAAACTAGTAGTGGTTAAATGACCATCCGCCGTTTTGCTGATTGTGAGATCCAGAAAATTGATCTGTGTCTCACTCATCTCAGATGTTAATTTCAGGTTGTGATCATTTGAATTTAGCAGTATCATAAATTTGTTTAGTAAAGTCCTACTACCATTCCACAGGAGGATAATATCATCTATATATAGCAAAAGCCATACATTGATATGTTTAGTATATCGATGCATGGCTTCAGAGAACACATCCCACCTCATCCCAGATAAAGATTGGCATAAGTCGGGGCACAGGTCATGCCCATGGTGGTCCCTTTTGTTTGTAAAACTTCCTATCAAAAAGGAAATAGTTATGACACAAAATGAATTCCATCAATTCACAGATAAAATTATTGTGATTGTTGTAGGAAGGAAAGATGGTGTTTGATTGCCCTCAGGGGAACATCATGCCCTATGCTCGTGTACAATGATTCCACTTCAAAACTCACTAGTAACGTATGCGGTTCTACTACAATGTCCTCCAGATGTACTAGGACATCTTTAGTGTCTCTCACATAAGATGGTAATGATGTTACAAAGTTTCTTAGAACCTGATCAACATAAATGCTGATCTTCTCAGTGAGTGATCCTAGACCTGAAACTATGGGTCTTCCTGGGGGTTTGTCTGCTTTTTTGTGGATTTTTGGTATACTGTAATAAGTGGCTATAGTAGGGGTTCTAACCATCATAAACTCATATTCTCTTTTCGAGATTACTATAACGTCAAGTCCTTGTTAAAGGATCACAGACAGTTCTTTGGAAAATAATTCCGTTGGATCCTTTCCCAAAAGTTTATACATTTATGATCACTTAGTAATCTCTCATTTTCTGTTATATAATCAGTTGTTTTTTGTAGCACAATGTTACCACCTTTATCAGCCTGTTTAATGGTAATATGATCCATACCTGAGTTCTTTTAAAGCTTTTCTTTCAGATGAGCTCATGTTTGTCTGTTCATTGGTCATTCGGATAGTTTCAAGATCCTTCATGACCAAACCTACTAAGGTGGAAAAATTTGCACAAGAGTCCAGATGTGGTGTGAAGCGACTCTAGCTTTTAAGAGTTGTATGAGGCCCCTCCCTTGGTTTACGTTCATTTTCTTCCTGTAGCGATTGTAAATTGTCAATGTCTTCTTGTTCCCCAGAGTCTAATTCTGGTATCCCTAGGTTGCTTGTAATGTACCTATCTCTTCGTGCAAAATGTTTGTGCAGTAGCATTTTGCGTGTGAAAAGATTAACGTCTTTAACTATAGCAAATAAATCAAATCTTGTGACTGGTTCAAAACTGAGTCCTTTGGTAAGTACATTAACATGTTCTTCATTAAGAATAGTATCTGTCAGGTTAATGATATACCACATTTGTTTTTCCTGTTTCTCTTTCTACTGGTGCCTCATCTCCCTCGATAAACCCAGGGTCTCCTGTTTTCTGTAAACCTCTAGTCCACCCCATTTAAGGGGGCCACTTTTGCTAAATAAGTCACTTTAAAATAATAGCTGAGTGGAATATCGGGTAGAGCACAAGCTAACACGGAAATATCAAACTGGACACCGTTACACACGCAATTAACTTGGTTAATTTAGAGGCTATCCAAGAGATTTATAGCTTACTAGCTGATATACCCGGCGTTGCCCGGGATAAAAATTTCCCGCTTACACCTATCTCTCCGCTCCCCCTGTCTCTTTCTTCGCTCCACCCTCTCTCTCTGCTCCCCCTGTCTCTTTCTCCACCCCCCGTCTCTCCCCCCCTAGCACAGCTCTGGTCCTCCCCTGCACAGCTCCTGCAGCCCCCCCCCTGCAAAGCTCCGGTGGCCCCCCCTGTTTCCCTGCACAGCTCTGCGGCTCCCCCCCACCCCCTGCACAGCTCCGGCGCACCCCCGGCGGCAGTGCTGGGAGGCAGCGGAGGTGCCGGGAGGCGTGGGAGGCAGCGGCGGCGGTGGGGGGAGGAGCGCTGAGGGGAGATAGTACGGCGGTCCCTGCTGAGGGGAGATAGTACGGGGCCCACAGGGGTGGTGAGGAGGAGAATGGCCGGTGGATGTGACGTGTTGCCCCCCCCCCCACATGTTCCCCCGGCCGCTCGTTCCCTCCCTGGCACTCCCGGTCACCACTGAGTGTGGCTAGGCACAGGGTGGGGAGAAGCTCCAGGGGAGGTTACCTGCAGTGAGGAGGAGAAGCGGGCGAGTGAGGAGTATTGAAGATTGCCTGTGAGTCCCTGTGTGTGTCGTCAGCCCACTGTGATGTCACAAACCCCACTCTTCAGCCAGTGGGAGAGCTTGCCAGCGAGTGGGGCCAACCAATCAGAAAACGCATAACACCACACACAAACATTTCACTTTTATAGATATAGATATTTCAGTGAGCAATATATGTATAATGAGAACAGATGGTCATTACCCCTGATTACAGGGATCAAACGGCTCCTTATGTTTCGAGCAGAGTACCACGTATACCAGGAGATACTTACCACAGAAGAGACATTGGTCGTAATATATGTTTTTCAAAGCGTGGTATTTTGACTTTACTATATGCTCTCTGTTGACATCCTGATAATCTGTTAACAATATGAAGTGACTACTTTTAGCCACTCATACATCATAAGCACGATATAGATTGTAGTTTTGTCAATCTATAACGTATCATAAGTATAGCCCTGGTAGGTTTGGGCTATTATTATGTCCTCCTCCTGTGCAGTAATACCTGGTAAGGGCAGGTCTGCCAGGAGTAATTATGGGTTTTCCCCACACACTGCAGTTCAGTGAGTCAGAGAAAGGAGTACTCAGACCTTGTGTCAATCAGAGGAACAGGGGTGGGCCTACTGGATCTGTACTAAATGAACTGTATTTCCTGATTTAGCCAGTGTTCCTCTCCCTTTTGAGAGAGGATAGTCTACTCCAGCAAGCTGCCAGGGCTCTGGCAAGTTTGTGGCCCTCCCTCTGGGAGAGATGAGAGACTATTCCTCTTACTCCACCAGGGAGTAAGAGGAGAGCAAGGACAGCTTCTAGGGCCCTGACTAGGAGTGTTGTCCAGGGACATCCTGAAGGTGAATACCTTTGAGTGCTGTGTGCTGTGATTGAGACTGCTGCTGAATCAAGAAGGAAGCCATAAAGAACATCTGCATTTTACCTGGACCTAGGGCCCCCTGTTACCAACAAGTATGCACCAACAAGACCGATGTAACCAGAGTGTTATTTCCCTTAGGAGACCCTATGTGAGATTGGGTAGGGGGAAACAGGGTTAAATAAGGATTTCAGCTACTTATACTCTGTTTGAATGATGATTTACTGTATATGATCTCTGTTGGTATTACAAGGAATCATTAGATAATTGCAACAAACACTCCTGCCGAAGGTGGTTCAATTATCTTTGAATGCTTTAACCCTTAAGTGGTGGATCTGAGTCCAAGCAGGTTCATTAGTTTACAAACGTAGTTTTGGACTTTTAATTTCAGTTTTGTGTCCTAGTATTATGATGCCATTTATTTAAGAGTAAAGTCAAATTAAAGCTAAGTTAATAGAAATTAGTTTGATGATCGACAGAGCGAGTAAGCCTAGTGAAGACATCAACTCGTTTTTGTGGCTCCTTTGAATGTGTGGGTTTTTTTTGTCTGTTTTTTTGTTTGTGTTTTCTCTCTCCACAAGCCAAATGCCTTGACCAATTCTAATAACATTTTGAGAGTACCTTTCTGCCATCTTAACTTAGATCTGCCAGAAGTTTCCACAAAATGGATGCCACACCGATCTTCGAATTATTATTATTATTTTTTTAAGTGCTAAACAAAAATGAAACGGAATATCTCATCAACCTGATTCAAAGTACAAAGCATTAAATGTGTTATTTTGCAACTTGCCCAACATTTTAAGACAATTTGCATGAACTGTTTAAAAAAAAACTAAAATATTTCAAATGAAAATAAATTGGTAACCACGTAACAAACTACACTGTACAACAACAACAACAACAACAACAACAACAACAACAACAACCTGTAAATTTAATTTGACATATAGGTGGCAGTGATAATTATTCCCTGCGCAATAGATTTTTGATTGGGTTTCTACGACATCCACAATGTCAGTTTACACTGGGTAGGTTTTTCTTGCTATGCACTACTTTAACCAAGGTTGTGCTGAACAGCCGTGTAAAACTGCTGGCATAAGTTTATAGGGCAGAAAACAGAAGCAAGCACAAACAGCACTAATTAAATTAAAAAACTACTATTCGTGTGTAAACATACACAATATAAATGGGAAGATCAAACCGCGCTCATGCTTCCTAAAAGGGATCTTGAAGTAGATCAGCTCTCCCCTCTTGCTGCTGCTGTGATGTGAAGGCACCCCTCCTCCACCGATAACTTTCATAGGAAAACTCAAACGTCAGAAGATAGTAGAAAATAAACACAGAAGCGCACCAAGGGTTAAGAAAGATATATTACACATAGGGTATAATAACACATAAAAACTTACATATGGGGATATATAAGTCCAGTAGTGGCCAGTGCATAGATGATAGGTCCAAACGAGTTGGTAGGCACAGTTGGTAAAAGCTGGAACTCGCAGATCAGTCCCGCACGCTGGGGCTGACTTGCTTGGAAGACCTCAGATGTTCCTTCCGGGTTGCGGCTTGTCGCAGGACCCGTGTTTGAGTAGTCCTCCAATTGCCTGTGTACTTCCTTCCCAGCACACGTTCCACTCGAGCGAGCAGGTAGAACCAGCTCAAAACTCAGTGGAAGAACTGGGACTGGTACAGCCAAGCGTCTGGACTTCAACTTGCACTGTGTGAACTCCGCAACGCGTTTCACACTATTCAGTGCTTCATCAGGCATTGTTTAGGACACCTACACGAAACACCCTTATTTGTCACCCAATTCAATAAATCACATCGCTTTATAAAAAGTATTTTGTCTAAACATTGGCACATTTTATTAATGGATCCCATTTTAAAAGAATTCCTTGCCAAAAAAACACCTATTGTTTTTAAAAGGGCACCCACCCTCAAAACAATCCTTGCGCCTAGTTTGCTAAAGGGCACTGATAAACCTAAGAAAATAGATTTAAGGGACACTTTGGGAGTGGTAGGCAATCATAGATGCGCCAGATGCAAGATTTGCCCAAAAATGCTGACCCAAAAAACATTTAAAATCATATGTTACAGGGCTTGAATATGACATTTCAAGTTACGTTGATTGTCTGTCCACGTATGTAGGGTATATACTGCTGCGGCACAGTTTATTCGAGCATTTGCCCGTTCTGTGCCGCAGCAGTAGCCTGGCGCGCGCCCGAGTGTGACGGGCGCGCGCCGAAGCAGCGGAAGAGCGCCCTCCGATCGGGGCGCTCTCCCTACCGCTGCCGGGTCCGCCGGGTCCCCCGGAACCCCCTGCCGCTGTCCCACGATCGCGGGACACCAGGGCTCCCTCGGGGAGCCCCTGGACACGCGTGCAGGGGGCGCACGCTCCCGATGAAGCGTGACCGCGCGTCTATGACGCGCGGCACGCCGAGGGGCGACCACTAGCAAGCCGGGAGATTTCCCGGCTTGCGGTACCGACCACACTTCAATAAAGTGTGTCGGTAGTGTACTGCAATGCAGTTGCGGTCTGCAGTACGTGGGCAGAACTAAACGTAACTTGAAGATACGCATCATGGAACATCTTCGCAACATTTCAAATATTCCCAAATTAGGAGCTACCTCAAAACCCCTTACACATCTCCTGACTCACTTTAAAGATGCACATAATTGTAGCACTATAGGTGTGCAATATATGGGAATTGAAAAAATCATGGGTGGTGTCAGAGCAGGAGATAGAGATCTACAAATTGCCAAAAGAGAGCAATTTTGGATCTTTACACTGCAGTCCAAGTATCTAGGAGGTCTTAATGATTATGTTGAACTTAAACCTTTTTTGAGATAGATGGAAATTGGGTCACATTTTTATTACTTTATTTTCCCTTCCCTTCCGTTTTCCTTTCCCCCTCCCCCTCCCTTGCAAATCAGTCTTTCCCCCCTTCTTCCTCCCCTTGTCCCCCCCTTCCCCCCTTCTTTTTTTCAACATTCTCAGGTTTACCCCCATTCCTCCCTTCCCTCCTCCTCCTCTCCTCCCATTCCCTCCCCTTTTGGAGCCCATGCCTTCATTCCCCTCCACTCAGTGTCATGGTTTGTCATGTTTTAATTTATTCTTTTTGTGTATTAGAGATTGATTGTGGCCATGTGCAATTAATATATTTGTACATGACCAAGTATGTTTATATCACTTACATGGATAGCCTTTAGCAGTACATTAACTCCACCCTCCCTTTTTAATCAATTATTTAATTATTTAATAAAGTTTTATTGGAGTGACTGCATAAAAGGCCCCCGTGTAGGTGTCCTAAACCATGCCTGATGAAGCACTGAATAGTGTGAAACGCGTTGCGGAGTTCACACAGTGCAAGTTGAAGTCCAGACGCTTGGCTGTACCAGTCCTAGTTCTTCCACTGAGTTTTGAGCTGTTTCTACCTGCTCGCTCGAGTGGAACGTGTGCTGGGAAGGAAGTACACAGGCAATTGGAGGACTACTCAAACACGGGTCCTGCGACAAGCCGCAACCCGGAAGGAACATCTGAGGTCTTCCAAGCAAGTCAGCCCCAGCGTGCGGGACTGATCTGCGAGTTCCAGCTTTTACCAACTGTGCCTACCAACTCGTTTGGACCTATCATCTATGCACTGGCCGCTACTGGACTTAAATATCCCCATATGTAAGTTTTATGTGTTATTATACCCTATGTGTAATATATCTTTCTTAACCCTTGGTGCGCTTCTGTGTTTATTTTATACACAATATAAAAGTGAATAAATATAAGGAAATAATTTTATATACAATCCCTGGAGATAGTGCTGCTCCCAGACAGGACTCAACCCAAGGCCAGACGAGGTTGACAAAGATGATTTCTGGAGTGCAAATAAATCCAAGGACAAAAAATAGTGCAATACAGTATATAACAATTAAAGTGTGAACGTGATGATGTGAATTTTCCACTCATGTTCTGTCAAGTGGTATTCAGTATTTAGAATTTTGTTTGAATTTCAGACAGTGCTTGATTATTGTGACAGACAATAGCAGGCCTTGACTGTTAGTGGAAACTACATTTATTTATAGGTTCATATAACCCAATTGTTTGGGAATTAAATTGGCGAGACATTACCATTTTTAAGTGAAGTTTGAGAATACTATGACAATTTCATGACAAAATCCACAAATTGATGGCGTGTCAAATTTTGCCTTTGTTTCATTCAATGTTATGAATATTTGTCCTATTAGGTTGAATCACCCATTCCACAAAGGAATCTAAAATACAGAGGTTTCCTAGTAATAGTTAACATGGGAGATAATGAGGGCATGCACTAAACACTTTGTGCTGTAGAGTGACATTTAAACATGGGCTGCGTTTTTTATATGTGAATATCATTTATAACACTTCAATACCTTTGGTTTACTATTAGTGCAATTCACTCACACAAGACTAATTACTCCATTTTGAACTCTTTCAATAAATAGCTTCCTGCTGAAATCATCAGGTATCCTTTTAAACACCAAATCAAAATATGTGGAAGTCAAAAATATACTCATAACGCAATAATGTTGGTGTTGTCTTCTAAAATCTAAAGATGAACTAAGTACCTCTACCAACTTAAGGTTCATGACAAAGTCTGTGCATAGCAAAGACAAAAAAATGACATACTGTATATTGCAAAATATATGCATTTGTCCATCTCATGAACTTGCCTTAATGAAAAGGGCATTTATAGTAGTTAAGTACACATTATTTTATAAATAATATACTATACTGTATGCCAAATAATATTATTCAACATACCGGTTTAAGTAATGACAGAAGTAATAAATATATATTCCCCAAATACAAAGAAACACCATGTAAAGTTTGTTGCAATAAACAAGGCAAGATGATACATGAGAAATAGAAGAAGAAGGTACAGTACATCATATGAATTATAGTTATAGCAAGGGTCAAGGACACCAGGGTGATTTGGGCAATCAGAGATCAGGATGATGCTCTCAGCATTTACATCTCCTAAGAAATGCTACTTGACACTCAACGTGTGAATATTCATTGATGTGTTTATTATAGTTTATACTGAATCATTAAACTGTGATAGTGCAGATCAGGATACTCTTGTATAGATACTTCTATTGAAATTATTCGTAACCTAATTGACACTATTGCAGTTTAATGAATAATCCCATTGATTTCAGTTCTCTTGTTAGATCATTTAAAAAACATACATAAAATATTTTTTTAATTATATTAAATTGTTCAATTAAGATTAATAAACTAGTTTATCACCACCCCAAAACACAATTATCAATTTATCATGGCTAATTTCTCAGTGCACCATTTGTTAGCTCTCTCTATCAAAATATTGAAATTAAAATATTAATATGTTGCATGCATGGATGAGTAAACTATTGTAGGATCAATTAAAGATGCGATCCCTTCAATTCATAATTTTTTTCTTTAAAGAATGTGAAACATTCAGTGTCATTGTTTTAGTAAAATTCAGTTCCAGAGCCTTCTCTGACATAGTGCAAAATGGCTTTCAGTAACTTTCCTGTCAATTGTCCAATCAATCATAATCATGTAATGGAACTGGAATGCAAAAGTACCTTCAAAAACCACAAAAAAACAAGTGCAACCCCCTGTGTAATGAGCTCTACACACTCACACTGCCCCTGGCAGGCTCCTCTCCAATGTGCTTTGGACATGTGACTTTAATGGGCATAAGAGCAGCCAATAATAACAGTTGCGGAAGAGGAGGGACAAGAGTAAGGAGCCATTTAAAAGGGGGGCATTCTTGTTGAGTCGATCCATATGGCCCTGAGTGTTATCAGGTCCGGTCGAGAATTTCATGTGCATGTGGCAGTAGGAGCATAGAGCCACAGTGCCAGACGTGGTCGAGAGTTAAAGCACCATCAGAGGGGACCCTCAATGCTATTAAGCACAGCTGTACTGAAGTACTCATTTTGAAGTACAGGCTGCAACAGTTAGTACACAATGACCCCTCATGGTGTGCCAGCACCATCACTAGCCAACATACCCAGGACTGGGTGGTTAATATACCAATGACCCTGATTAACACCTGTGGAGCGTTATTTAGGGATTGTGTTGTATTCTGTGTATCGAGTATAGTGATACTGTGCTGTTGTATCACCCATATACCGTGTCTGTATTCTTCTTGCCATCTGACTGTAGGCCACGGGGAGCAGGGTAGACATTGGAGGCATGCTGAGATTACAGTTTTTTACGTAATTCGTGTAAAACACACTATGGGGCCTATGCAGTAAAGGTTCTAAAAAAATATTGCATGGGCAATTTAATCGCTGTTTTTTGGAGCATTGCTATCACGGTATTTAGAAAGCCTTCATTACCTGTCATAGCAAAATTCCCAAAATGAGCGAGTAGCTGCCAGCAATAGGATTGACCCTCTGAAAAGTCCTAACCCAGCGATTAATTTCTGCTGCAGAGAGAACCGCCTCTCCCAGCGAAAATCTCGTCCGAAAATTATGTTTTTTAATATACATTTTATTCCTAGTGTAGATGTGCAGGGGGTCTCCGGAGCAGAACCGCATTGGTTTGAGGTCCGGGGACCCCCTGCTTCCAAAGATACAGGCCCCTTTATGGGGTGCCGGTATTTCCTATGCATTGGATTCCCACGTCAGGATCGGGACATTTCCTTTCAAAGGAGATACCGGCACCCCATAACGGGGCTTGTATCTCTGAAAACCAACGCGGTTCTACTCCGGAGACCCCCTGCTCATCTACACTAGGAATTAAATGTAAATTAAAAAACATTTACTAAGCACCATGTGACAGTCATTTTAGGTCAAGTATATGACGTCATCCAAAGGGAGTCACATGGTGTACAAATTGTGGAATTGGTTCCCACGATCTGATTGGCTGAAATACCATGTGACGCTGGCTTAGTGATGTCATGTTAAAGGGAAATAAAGCACAGCTATTCTGATTGGCTGGCATTATTCCCTTTAAATGACGTCATTAAAAAATTAAGATTAAACTCGGCACATGGTTTTAACAGCCAATCACAGGTGGCTGTTAAACCAGTTCCCGCACAAATGTGATGTCACAAGCCCTATTTAAGGCTGTGGCGCCTCATTTGAGCCCAAGAAGACGCCGAGACAACATCGGTTTGGATATATCATGGGGTTTTATGGATTGACAGATGAAGATAGAAGATAAAGAAGATAAAGAAATAAATACAGATGAAGAAGCTGATTAAAGATAGAAGAAAGAAGATTTGGGTACCTGATCCCGATCTTCATGGCGGATGGCATAGGATGCTGTTTGAGGCCTTCGCGGTACGTGAGCTTCCTGTTTCCCCGGGAGTCGGAGGGCCAGCGCTTCTAATGGTAAGTAAAATATTGCATGTTTGTAAAAAAAAAATATTTTTACATGTTGACATTGGATGTGTATTTTTTTTTTGCCACATTGACTGATAATGTATTCATCTGTACCACTTTAGGGTACAGATCAATACATTAGGACAATATTTTTGGGGCATTTCTTGCTGTGTATTAATGTTGATTTTTGCGATTGTTTGTTTGGTATTTTGCCGCTTTATTTAAATGTTGGTGATTGATTTTCGTTTTGAATTAATGATGTGTTGTGTTGGCGAATGTTTGGTTGTGTTTCAGGTTTTTTTTAATAATTAATTTCTTTCTAGGTTAATGTTTCAATTAATTCATTGCTGTTGTATTTATTAATTGTTTTGATTGGTTACTGGTTTAATTAATTAATTGTTGATCTGGTTATTGCTTGTATTAATTGCATTAGCTAGCTAGTGTTTTTATTTGGTTAATTTTTTTTTTTTTAGTTTTGTAATGTTTTATTATTGTGTGTTTGGAGCATTAATTTATTTTGATTAGGGTGCCCATTGAGTGCTATAGAGGCTTATCATGCCCCTATTTTTATATGGGTATGATGTTCCACTATACTACACAATAGGTACAGGGTGGGTATAGTGGGTCCGGGGTGGGTGCTTAGGCCTCCCGGATGGATAGCGGGGCAGGGTGGGTTAACCCCTTAATGACTACAGAGGTTATTAACCGCTACGGTAATTAAGGGGTTAAGTCTACCCGCAAGCCCGCCGCAAGGCCTAAACACCCACTAAGGGCCAAATACCCCCTTCACCCACCACCGCTACCCACAATAAGCCTGGCACAGGTGGTTAACCCTTTCATTGCCTTAGCGCTTAGCTGCTAATGTAATGAAGTGGCTGTAAATGCATTTTTCCTGCCTCGGATTCATGCCGGGGGTCTCCGGTGTTGGTAATAATGGGTATCAGCTCCGGAGACTCCTGGCATCAATCCGAGGCAGGAAAAAGGGCAACATTTTTCTAAGTGCCATATCGCTGCTTATCGACGCTTCTCACTACGAAACTGCCAACTTTTTCTGGCGTTTGGATTTGGGGAGAAAATCGCTATTCTAGGGCCGCGATAGGCGGCGATAACATACTTACGGCTACTAGAATCGCGCGTGTTTATGAACATTCCGAAAAGCGTCAATAAGTGGCGTATCACTGCTCAGTCGGCATTTGATTTGTTCAAATTTTTTGGGGGCAATTCAGGCATTTATCGCCCACTTATCAATGCTTACTGAATCGGAGTAGGCATTTTGGCTAATAAGTTGTTGATAAGTGGCTTATCGCTGCTTACTGCATGAGGCCTTATAAGTCATGGATGGAAAAAACCTCAGGGCTCAGAGTTAGGGGCCTTTGGGGTGATCATGTAGATAGGACCCGGCCCATTCAACTGCCCCCCCAACAGCATACAGAGGATAACTGGAAAAGTGTCTTTCAGGCAAAATATAGAAGGGACCACTGTCATTATTTATTGTCCACCCCATGGAGGATACCCATGAGGGCTACTGGTAAAGGCCAAGGTGCTGTCCATACAGATGGAGAAAATGGTCACACTACGAGTAAAAGTAAGAAATGAGATTACCCATGATGTGTGTATAAGAAGAGGAATGGTGGTACAGTAGCTCACCTGAAGTGATAGCCCCCGCAGGATTGAGAAAATCCCATGGGAATAGATTGACTCTGGCAATGATCCATTTTGGAGACAGTCTTGCTCAACAACACTGGAAGAAACGTCTGCAAGAAAAGATGGCCCTCAGGCCAGAGGTTTTCTTCACTCAAGAAAGGGATGTAGGAAAATCCCATTGTGTGGAACACCATACCTGCCTTCATTATGCTCGCCCTTTCATGAAAAGTTCACAGAGATTGGCCTCAGTTAATGCGGAAGATGTGAGATGACATCTCAAGGAACTAATGGGGGCCGTAATAATCTCAGAATCCTGAAGCCCATATGCATCACCCATAGTGGTGGCCTGGAAGAAAAATTGGGCAGTAAGAATATGCATTGATTACAACACACTGAAAAAAAGGACCACTCCGGATCAATATACCATGCCACGTATAGAGGATGCATTGAATTGTCTCACTGGAGCAAATGGTTTTCGGTCTTGGACCTCCACAGTGTATATTACCAGATCCCAATGTGCAAACAAGATAAAGAAACAACTACTTTTATACAGTATGCTCGTTGGGGGTTCTAGTAATTTGAACGCATGCTCCAAGGAGTGTCAGGGGCCTCAGCTACTTTCCAAAGACTGATGGAATGCATTGTAGTGGATATGACTATTAGAAATACTGGTATATCTGGATGATCTAATAGTGTTTGGGAAGACCTCAGAAGAACATGAGACCTGTCTGATGAAGGTACTAGATCGGTTGAGCTTAAGTTGACTAAAATGGTCACTGGACAATGTCAGTTCTGTCTGATGTCTCTGTCACGTCTGAAAAAGGAGTGGCTACCGACCACTCTAAATTAGAGGCCATTGCATCCTGGCCTAGGCACAAATAACAGAATTGCAATCCTTTCTGGGGTTCTGTCGATATTACTGTAAGGATTCCAGTCCAGTGCTTTGCTGGAACTTGCCCTTACGTCGCTGTTGTGGCCATCTTGGTTCCTGGCCAATCTCTTCCTGGACTTGGAAACTGGCTGCACCTGTTCCGGAGCTTAAATAACAGTCAGTGACTCCATGCCCGTGCCTGACATAGTATGCTTTCCTGTGTGTTCCTGGCCACCTTAAGTTCCAGTGCCTGCCCTGTTCCTGAGCCCTCCCTGTTCTTTTGGATTCCCTGTTGCCGACCTCAGCCTGAGACCCAGACCACTGCTCCTGTACTGCCTGCCTTGACCCCAGCCTGTATCCTGACTTTGCACCTTTGCCATATGGATTACGTCTACTCAAACAGCACTCTGTCCCCTGGCTCTGGTCGGTGATAATATACCCCTACCTCAGCCCTGCGGGTACACCTCCTATCGGAGATGAGCACCGTTATAATTACAGACAGTTTGTGAATAATTTCTCAGCTATAGTACAGCCGTGTATGCAGTTAATCAAGGTTACCTGCCACTCAGAGAATGCAGTATGACTACTGGAGCCACCAGTCAAAACTATTTCAAACTGAACAAGCCATTTGGAGGTACAGTAGGTGGTCTTCTAAGTGCAAAGAGGCTTTCCATGTCATAAAGGCCTGTCTCCCTAATACTCAATTTTGCTGATCCACAAAAACCATATGTGCTTCATGTAGATGCCAGCCTAGAGGGGTTATCAGAAGTACTTTATCAGCAGCACCCTGAAGGACTGAGACCCATGGAATTCGTGAATCTGGGTTTGGTGCCTTCAGAGAGGAACTACGGTGCACAAATTTGAATTATTGGCATTGAAATGAGCAGTAATGGACAAGCTGTATGACTATCTGTATGGAGCCACATTCATAGTGCACACAGACAGCAACCCACTTACTTTCATTCTATTGTCTGTGAAGGTGGATGCTACTGATCACAGATGGTCAGCGGCCTTGACTACCTACAATTAAGCTTGAAATACAGACTAGGGAAGCAAAACATTGATGCTGACACACTCTCGAATTCACAGAGATACTCAAGGTATGGATCGGCAATGGGAAGAAATTGCCACAGCTGGAATGCATGCATTGTGTAAGCAAATTGAGATGACAAGATGGATCACGGCTGCAAATCTAAACCGAGTAGCTGACAGTCTGGGAATTTCTCCCCCTGTCACCCCGGGTATACTCTCACCCTGCAGAGTTAACTATGAAGGGGTTACCTCAGTTAAACTGTCAGGATCTAGCACAGGCTCAACAGACCCCTGATTGAAGGAGCTACAGTCAGTCTTGACAGTCCAGAAATCGGCCAGGACGGTCTTTGGAAGACACCCTGAAAGTTGACTCCTCTAAAAGCAATGGCCGTATCTGTTGATCAAGAGTGGAGTGATGTTCAGAGTTACAAAGAAGCCACAACATACTGTAACTAAGCAATTGGTACTTTCTTACAAGTATAGGGTGGTGGTTCTCTGTTCTCTCCATGATGATAATGGCTACCTGGGCACAGACAGGATTTTGTGATTAGTGAAAGACTGATTCTATTGGCCCTGAATGGCGTAGGATGTCAAAGAATTTAGCAAAAACTGTGTGTGTCTAGAAAGACTTTGCCTAAAAGGGCAGCATCATTGAATAATATCACCAGCACTGGACCACTGATTTGGTCTGTATGGACTTTTTGTCCTTAGAGTCAAACAGAAAGAATACCAGTAATATCCTAGTCGGATAACATTTTTAAAGATGTTAAATTTTTATTATTTTGTCACTTGGCCTCCAGTTCTCGTTTTTCTCCCGCTGCTTACCTATATCCTAGTCGGCACAGGCCATTTCACCCGGTATACTCAAGCACTCCCGACAAAGGATCAACAAGCTACATCTGTCATCAAGGTGCTGTGGGACAAGTCATTTGTCCATTATGGATTGCCGACTAGGATACATTTCGATCAAGGGTTGAATTTTGAAAACCGGCTCATCAATCATGAACTATACCTTACCATACACAGGGGGATCCTCAACCCGAGAGATTCAATAGGACCCTATTGAATATGATGAGCATGTTAAATACTCAAGGGAATGAACGATGAAGTGCTACATGTATATAACTGCACCCAGAATTACTCTACAAGATATTTATCCTACTACTTAATGTTTGGATGAGAAGCCCAGTTACCCATCGACCTGTGCTTTGGAGTGGTAGCAGATGGTGGCATCCTCGACCATGTACATGCAGTATGTACAGAGACTCAAGGAACAGTTGAAAGAAGCGTACCGACTGGCCACTACTGCAGATACAAGCAATAAGGGAAATACAGACTGTTACGATGAAAGAATACACGGGTAAGAGCTACAAGTGCATGACAGAGTCCTTATTCAAAACCTGGACATAACCTGTAAACACAAAATAGTGAATCGTTGGAATCCAGAGCCTTATATGGCAGTTGAGAAACTATAAAAGCCTACCAGTATATTGAGTAAAGCCCAACAAAGGAAGTAGGCATTAGAATAACCTGCATAGGAATCATCTTCTGCCAATAGGTTAGTGCGATGACCAGAGAAAGAAAGTATTCAAGGCAAGCCTACCTAGGAGAAATGATCGACTAAACCAAGGACAAGGTTCTGAGAGTAGCCCACCAAGCCACTGTAGGCAGGACAGTGATGAGGAGTCTAGATCAGGATAAGGATTACCAAGGAAGGAGAATGCTAGGGCACCTGTTGAATAACCTGGATCAGGAAGAGCGGCATTCTCCTCAAAAGGTGTCCTCAATGCAACCAGCAGGGCCTCAGGACAGAGGAAGAGATGTGATCATTGAGTTGGATCCCAAAGCAGAGGAATTCACCCCCATAGATCTTATTCAACAGGATTGCGAAACTGGAGATACAGTAATGCTAGATAGTTGTGAGCCCTCCTCCGCCCACATAACACGATCGGAAATACATGGGGAACTAACATTAGTACCCCAGGGGTACTCACCACCTTCACAAATGGAGACCAGACCCCTATGAGACTGACCTATTCTATGACCCTGACAATTCTCTGGGGGTATCAACAGAGATTCCCGTGGTTAGTGTGCAAAATGGGTGATACCTATTACCCTAGAGATAGGTGGCCTGGTAGCTGTGGAATCCTGTTGTGTAACAGTACAGCAATCTGTAAAAAAAAAAATTTTTGTAGGTTCCACTGTTCCTATGATTCTATGTACTTAGAGAGGAAGGTACATGTTAGGTAGCTATGTCATGATTGAGTGGCTAATACAATACTAACACGGAGTCACACCCATGCAGCATTATTTGGGAATTGTGTTGCATTTGTATAATGTGTGTAATGATCCTATACACAAGGTACCTGAGCTAGTAGTGGATAAGTAAACTAGTTGTATCACCTGTACACCATGTTCATTTTGTCATATGACCGCAGGGCCCAGTAAATTAACAGAAACTCAGGCCCCCGCCTCAGCAATAGCCAAAAGTCTGAGAGCTAAAAGTAGAGGGGGTTACACAAGCATATAAACAAACCACTCTTAAATATTTAGTAACCCATCTTTTTTTTAAATCTTTCCAGAAATTGCACAGCAAAAAACATTCCTCCTTTATTGATGCATAAGCTGGTATCTCTTGTATACTAAAGTATATACGTAGCAAAGAATCACAGCAGAGAACATCCAATATCAAGTCACATTTAATGTAATAACCCTGCAAAACAAAAGAGATAGAGAACCGTATTACACTATATTTCAGCAGACAAACCAATTACACGATATTTAGAAAATTGTGGTGTGGTATTCAAACGGAAACTGCTAATTTTATTCTACAATTTTCTGGCTGTAAGCATCTGGGTTATTATTTCCCTCTAAAGGGGCAATTGATAGTTAGGCCTGTGTACCATTGGTCAATTAACAATCGATAGCAATATCTATTCACTAACATATCTAAAAGTGCATGACTCCAGGGTTTCTTAATCTGTTGAAGCAACCAACCTGTTCTTTTATGGTAGAAATTCCTACTGATTTCATCCACCCTCTACTCCTTCACATTCTCCATACTCTTGGTATTCGGAACAAAGCTTTATCCTGGATCTCCTCTTACCTCTCCCATCGTACCTTCAGTGTCTCTTTTGCTAACACCTCCTCTATTGATCTCTCTGTGGGGGTACCCCAGGGCTCTGTCCTGGGACCCCTTCTCTTTTCTCTCTACACACTCTCTCTAGGTGACCTAATCACATCTTTTGGGTTTAAATATCACCTCTATGCTGACGACACACAAATTTACCTTTCAACCCCTGACCTTACACCTGCTATACAGACCAAAGTTTCTGAATGCCTCTCTGGAATATCATCCTGGATGGCCATCCGCCGACTGAAACTTAACATGGCAAAAACAGAGCTCCTTATACTACCTCCCAAACCTGGCCCTACTACATCCTTCCACATTGCTATTGGAAATACGATCATTCACCCAGTAGCCCAAGCACGCTGCCTAGGGGTCACACTTGATTCCTCTCTCTCATTCTCCTCTCATATTCAAAACGTTTCTAAAACTTGTCGCTTTTTCCTCCTCAATATCACAAAGATACGCCCTTTCCTCTGTTACTCAACTGCTAAAACTCTGACTCAGGCCCTCATTCTCTCACGTCTCGATTACTGCAACCTCCTGCTGTCCGGCCTTCCTACCTCTCACCTGTCTCCCCTACAATCTATCCTAAACACTGCTGCCAGAATCACTCTACTCTTTCCTAAATCTGTCTCAGCGTCTCCCCTCCTGAAATCCCTCTCCTGGCTTCCGATTAAATCGCGTATCTCACACTCAATTCTCCTGCTCACTTTTAAAGCTTTACATTCTTCTGCCCCTCATTACATCTCAGCCCTAATTTCTCGCTATGCACCATCACGACTCTTGCGTTCTTCTCAAGGATGTCTTCTTTCTACCCCCTTTGTATCTAAAGCTCTCTCCCGCCTTAAACCTTTCTCACTTTCTGCCCCATACCTCTGGAATGCCCTTCCCCTCAATACCCGACTAGCCCCCTCGCTATCCACCTTTAAGACCCACCTTAAGACACATCTGCTTAAAGAAGCATATGAGTAGCACTGGATAATCATGGACACATGACACAAAGCTTGGCCCCCTGCAGACGCACTTACTAGTATTCCCTCCTACTGTCTCTGTACGTTCTCCCTACCTACCAATTAGATTGTAAGCTCCTCGGAGCAGGGACTCCTTCCTTAATGTTACTTTTACAGTATGTCTGAAGCACTTATTCCCATGATCTGTTATTTATATTTGTTATTTATATGACATGTATTACTACTGTGAAGCGCTATGTACATTTTATGGCGCTATACAAATAAAGACATACATAACCGAATTACTGAATAACTTCATGACTGAATTACGGCTGAAAAGGGCTTGATTAGCTGCTTCGGTGGATATAGAATAAGCCTCTATGTCCTGGAACAAGAATCATATTTCTGTTTGACCCCCCCTTGCAGCTTCTGCTTCTCAGTTCCTAATTTCAACTGCATGTATATTCGCTCTGTAAACACAGTGTCTGTGTGATCGACACTATGTTGCAATCCCTACCTCTGTACATGTAGTCAGTGGGTTGCTATAGTAACCTCTGAGATCCTTCTCAGAATGGGCTATTCTGTTTCCTCCCCCCCCCCTCTTTGCTGACAGTTAGTTAGTCCCATCTCACTTGTAGTGTGACCCTTGCTCCTCACTTCCTTTTCCACCCAGGACACAGTGAGTACAGTACCAGCCTGTTAACTACTCCGGCAAGGCCTTTCTATTTTTACCATAGTCTAACCTCATACAAGCATTCAGACAGAGAAGCACTCTCTACTCACACTACACCTACAAGCACCCTTTGTTTTCTACTTCTGCAATAAAGTAAAGAAAGACAATAAGGACTTGTTATGCTTTGAAGAGGGAAGACATGAGTTAAGCTATCTGGGTCTATTCATACCCTATACATGTCCCTGGGTCCAGAATACTCTATGTAACAAAAAAGGGCAAAAACATGTTCTCTTAAAAGTGTATTAAGAAATTAGGCAATAAACTAGAATAATATTAGTCTTATTTTTCTTTTATCTTTTCTTGCATTACTTCTTTTATGCATATAGAATTCTTACAAATTAAATAGGTTAAGTATGACCAGTGTTCTATAACAGGGGTGCGCAAACTGGGGGGCATGAGATTTTTCGAGGGAGGGGGGAGGGCGCGGGTGGTTGCAGAGGCCCTGCACACTTCCCCAAGGCATTAAAATTATATGTCGGGGACCGCGTGAGGCCTCTGGAACCTAAACTTAACCGTGGCATGGTGTCATGCATTTCCATAGCAATGCGGCTTCAAATGACGCTGCGGGTCACGTGACATCACATGACCCTGCACGTCATTTGCAAAAGTTTGTGCACCCCTGTTCTATAGTATGAATGAGCTACAGTATTTATTGATTATGGAGTCTCTCGCTGTGAATATTCACAGATTTTGGAAAGTTCATGAGAAGCAAAAGTCCAATATTTGAAATTTCCGCACATCTCAACTGAGAATCTTGTTTTGATGTAAATATTTCCAAAGTTAAATGTTTTCAGATGTGTCACAATACTTTATTAGATGCAGGCCTCAGTAGACATCACACTTCTTGGAAACTTTTCAAAACAACCACTTATAGCGCTACTCAAATTGTAAGAATCTCGTTTCTAACACTCTTTACAATTAGTACAAAACAACTGAAAAGCAAAAAAAAAAAGTCTAAGCATCACGTCAAAAAGTAGGACAATGTTTGACAATGACTCTTATTATTTGTTACTTAAAATGCTTGCTTATTTTCTTTCTTCCATATGTAACGGTCAGACCCCCACCCAATCTCATATTGGCTCCCAATTACATGTATGTGTGTTGTGGTGCACCTGCTGGCAACAGGACTCCTGAGTCTCCCGCTGGTTGGTAATGGGGAATATCACCATGACAGGCGTCTGAGGTAGTGTTCTGAGTCCTACTCACATTTGGTACAGCGCCTCCACCCCATCAGGATCCCTACGGCAGCAGGAAGGAGTATCTGATGGGGAACTCCTAGGTGCATCTTCTTGTGGAATAACTCCAGACTCACACATGAAGGATATCTTGAACCATGGCATCTTTAATTGCATGTTACTTGGCAGACTGCCCATCATAGCGGCCGACAGTTAGCCGCACATTTCGATGAGGTACTCCATGCAGCAGGTTCCTCCTCTCTCTCTAATCGAGTTGCTCTCCCACCTCTCCCCTAAGGGAGATCACCAGCTGTGCCAGGTCCCTGGACACAGTGTGTAATGGATTGTCCCTGACAGACAGACTTGAACTGCTGCAGACCTTGAACTCCAACTCTGAACCAGCAGAGTTTAACACTGAACATCACACTTCTCACACTCTTAGACTAACTAACTTTAGGCAGTGCTATGTAATATATAGACTCCAGAAAGACCCACATCTGTGTCACTAACAGTGGACACAAAGCATGCTGTCACTTCCTTTGCTACATATGACACTTCACCAGGGTTTGAGGGCAAACCTCCATGATAGTTACTGGCAGCACTGCCTTCTTACCAGGATTACTGCCAGCATGAGAGAGATCTGTACACCAATTTTACACATGGCTACACATACAAGCAAAGAATATGTAGATTTAACATACAGTAAGTTTACTGACAAAATTATGAAAATCCTGCATCAGAAACATTGCAGTTACATATTTTATTTAAATATCTCAAAATTTAATATGCTATCTCTAAAATTAAAGGGGGGCGGGGGAGGGAGATAATGTTTGGATCTATGATACCGTGCTGTCAAAATAGCCTTGCTTTAAAATAGAATTGTCATGCTTTCAATAGACTGAATAAATTAGTTCTTGATTTCAGTTTTTTTTTAAATCACATGAATTTTTCATTTTCAGTGATGTCCAAAGGTGAATGCTTATTTTAAAATTAATGTGCAATCACTAGAGATTGTTTGTGAACACAGCAAAATGAACAATTACTTTTTTTTTGCTAAGCACATTTTAAGATATTTGCATAACTATGGAAATTACAGGATACCTGTAGGAGATGTGTGCAGAGGTATGCAATGGAGACCGTTTTTAAGGTGAAATTAAAATAAGGCTTTATTGCGCCTGTCCCTTTTAACACAGCAAAACATATGAAAACAACAAACGCCCATCCCTGTTTAAGGGCTCACTTACTTCCCCAGTCCCTTTCTCCAGGGCTGGAGGGATAATCCCATTACCACCCTATTCCCCAAAGTCTCAAGAGATACCTTAAAGCAGGTGGCCCTTCATGTCAGTCTCTTGTAGGTTCCTGGGTCCCCTGTGGCCAGGAATATAGGTCTTTGGGTGTCTTGATCTCAGCAGAGCCTTTCTACTCAATACCTCTTTCCTCTTGTCAGCACCCTTGTGTACTGAGGAAAATTTCCTTCCTGTTTCTGGGAACAAGCTTTTTCTAACAAACCTCTAATCAGCCAGGTGAAGTTAGTTAACTGCTGGTATCCAATTAACCAACACACTGCTGGATTAGTGGCGTATTCTGAACAGGGATAAGTTCCCTGTTACATACTTCCCCTGTTTGTGGGAAGCTCAGGCTTGCAACGGCCAAAGCCCATCCTTCCACTCTCATCCGAGATCTTTCTGTGACTTAAATGAGAGTGGATGGAGGAAGAGAACTCTCAATTCCGCTGGGATTGGAGCCCTTTCTCCAGTTTATTTGTGTCTCCTCCCGAAGGTGCTTGAGCTCAGCACTCCTCAATCGCTTGAGGAGGACTTTTCCCAAGTATTGTCTTCTTAGTGCAAGGTCATGAGATTTCCCTTGCATCGGGCACTCCTCTTTTTGTAGATAAACTGTATGGCGACAGTTGTAGAGCAGTTACTGTAGCACTTGCCCTTTGAGTTTTCTGCCTTTGAAGCAGTCTTTCTGCACTTCCTCCACTCAACGGAGTTGCTAGTTCAGCTTCTTTGGGATGGAGTTGCACTTCCGCCTCCATTTCCAGAGAACACCCTATCTTTTCTGCTTCCTCAGTTAAGGATTCTTCGAGCTTTGATTTTGCACTCCTGCCTCTGTTTGCTGCATGTTGGGCGGTTGCAAGTTTGGCTAGTGCTTTCTTAGATGGCTCAAACTTCGTAATCTTGTTTTGAAGGTGAGTGGTGCCCCAGCTCTCACTGTACCCTTGTCCTCACGGGCCTTAGTTACTGTGGGATACCGATGCTTGGGCAGAGCCAATACCTTTCCCCATATTGGAGGCATCTGTAAGTTACTGGTCTGCAGAGTCTCACTCTGTTTCTTGAGTGTTTCCTGCCATTCTCCTTTCAGGGTCTTTATTTCATCCCTGTGTTTTCTCTGAGCTTGGTTCCACCTGACATTCATTATTTTGTGGAGCACTGTGAACTTCTTCGCTTGGGCCGCAGATACTCGTCTCAGTTTCTGGACATTTTTGCACTCCCTCTTGTACTGAGTCACCTGGCCTCTAGCGATGCTTTGGTGATGGCCAGGGTAGCCTTCAGTTTATCATGCTGCTTTGCGAGGACACACTGGATAATCAGACGTTCCTGCAGCACTTGTATTTCCTTAGCAGCCTGCAGATTTTCTTCCTGCAGAGTTCGCTGCTTCTCCTCGGCATTGTGGAGGTGTGTATGCAGACCTTGCAGTTGGTTCTGCAGTCGGTGCTCTGCTTCAAACTTTTCATCCTCCAAAAGTTTCTTTATTTTTTCAAGCTCGTGCAGCTTTTCATTCTTTTCATTGACGTGGTCTGTCAAATCAGAATTTTCTTCTTTTAGTCTTAAATTGTCTCTTTTTCCAGTCTCTGTAATATTCAGGGTCTCCTTGTAATCCCCCTTCCATTTACGCACTTCGGCTTTGAGACTCCTGGTCTCCTGGTGTGAGACTTCCATCTCTAGGTTGAAGGTCTGAAGCTCCTTCTGAGAGACTTTAAGATCCATATTAAGACTGAGGATAGTTTTTTGAGAGATGTCCAGTTCCTTAGTGAGACTGTGAAGTTCCTTTTTAGAGACTTCCAGTTCTGTGCGACAACTGCTGATCTCTTGTTGTGAGGTATCCAGTGCTGTACGGAGACTGGGAACCTCCTTCTGGGATACATACACCTCTGTCCGGACACTGTTGACCTTTTGTTGTGAGGCCTTCAGTTGTAGGCGAAGACTGTGAACCTCTTGCTGAAAGACTATAATCTCCTTCAGTGCCAACTCAAACTTCTGCTTCAGATTAGCAATCATTCTATGGGATTGACTCCGCTTTTCATCCATGGCGGTAATAGTAGCGTTTGCAGTATCTAGCTCAGTCTTGAGATCGTCCAATTCTGTCCTGGTCAAAGAGTAAATTGTGAGCACAGTCTTCTGTAGCTTCATGTTATTTTTCAGTAGCTCTGCATAATCATCTTTCTTCAGTTTCAATTATTCCCGGAGCAGATCACAGTCACGCCTGGCAATTTTCAGGTCATCTTCAGGGCTGGTCAAGGGATCATCACTCATTGGTTCCGGCTCCGCTTCCCTGGTATGGTTGGTTGGGGGTTTCTCACTATTAACACTGGACAGACACTTCTTTGGGGTTTGCCTTGGGCCTTCTGGATATTTGGTCATCCGTGGGACGAATTCTCCGTTTTCTCTAGGCTGCAGGGCATTTCGGACCCCCTTTTCCTCCGCGGGATCTGCAGATGTGTCTGTTCCTTCCACGATAAGTGAAGACCCTTTTTTCTTTTTCCGCCTTGTATTTGACTTCAGCTGGGTGGCCATTTTAAATTACCAGAATCAGTACCTTGCGTCGGTAACCGTCTGTAAAAGTTTCCCTGCTTCAGCACAGTCTTGCATGAATTTTCACATTTTTCTGCATATACTCCATTCACAGCTGGTAGTCCTATGCGGTGTGACAGCCTTTACTTCCAGAATCAGTACCATCTGTATTCACTGCTTCAGCGCAATTTAAAAAAAAAAAAAAACAATAAACAAAGCCTAGCTCCTCTGGAGTGCTAACTCACTTCTTGAACCCTGACTACTGCTGGAAGGCAAAGCCCTTTATCAACAACCATACTGTATTACAACATCATTGTGATAGGCAAGTAAGGTTTACCTGCTTTAGCAGTCTCTCTCTCTCCTCTTGGGATTGGGGAAAAGAGTCCATCTGTGGTTTTGTGTCTTTCTTCAGTGCAGTGTAGATTTCCTGTCTGGATGTGTAACCCTTTAATTCTGGTCCCTGCTGCATGCGATTCTTTGCTTTGTTGCTCAGGCTGTTTGCAGGAACTATATGCAGGAAAATAAGCACATTTTTCACAGGCAGTGCAGTTTTGCTGCCTGGATGTGTTTCTTTTGTTTTGTTGCTCAGACTGTTTGCAGGAACTATGCAGGCAAAAGCACAAAAATTTTCACAGGCAGTCTCCGGGGCCTCTTTGAACTTTAAGGGCCACCTCTCATCCCAACATCTGACACCATATGTAGGAGATGTGTAGGAGATGTGTGCAGAGGTATGCAATGGAGACCGTTTTTAAGGTGAAATGAAAATAAGGCTTTATTGCATCTGTCCCTTTTAACACAGCAAAACATATGAAAACAACAAACGCCTATGTTCATATGTTTAAGGGCTAACTTACTTCCCCAGTCCCTTTCTCCAGGGCTGGAGGGATAATCCCATTACCACCCTATTCCCCAAAGTCTCAAGAGATACCTTAAAGCAGGTGGCCCTTCATGTCAGTCTCTGGTAGGTTTCTGGGTCCCCTGTGGCCAGGAATATAGGTCTTTGGGTGTCTTGATCTAAGCAGAGCCTTGCTGCTCAAGACCTCTTTCCTCTTGTCAGCACCCTTGTGTACTGAGGAAGATCTCCTTCCTGTTTCTGGGAACAAGCTTTTTCTACCAAACCTCTAATCAGCCAGGTGAAGTTGGTTAACTGCTAGATTCAATTAACCAACACACTGCTGGATTAGTGGCATATTCTGAACAGGGATAAATTCCCTGTTACAATACCATACTACTTTTTTTGCAAAATGGGGTACATTTTTGCACATTCCAGAGCAAATGTGAACTTTTGCAAAACACAAAATTAATAATTTCACAGTCAATGTATTTTCTATGTGCGTGGCCAATTTTGTTGTGTATCTTACTAACTCATACACCGTTTTTTAATTGTTCAACTTTTATTTGGGGTTGGTCCTAAATGCATATTAGGTTATATGACTTCTGTAATCTCTGCAATCTCATCAATATGCAAAACAATATTGGAATTTTTTTTCTTTGCAAACAGTATGTAATATGACTTTCTGAATGGGTCATATTACACACCATATGATTCTCCATTATAAATATAACATTTACTATATTTTCTTTTTGTTTAGGAAATATTTTTATATGAGAAAATGGTGGGCGGCCACAAAAGTAGCATTAGATAGATTTTGACATACTGCTATTTTATTTAATATATACAGTAGTATTTATGTAACTGAACAATAATACACCCAGGCGAAATTTATATTTTTTGGCAGTGAAAAATAAGTCTTTAAGCACAATGTTAATATATACAGTATGTACAACAGGTCTAGGGAATTTATTTTTTACAAAACCCCTCAGTAACAATTTAACTCACACAAATATGGAGGTGCCTTGGATTTAAAGTGGTACCAAAATATTTGTAGAACCCCGACATTTTATAAATATATAAAATAATAATTAAAAACTATATAAAATAAATATATATATATTAATAAAACTAATATTAGAGTTCTACCCCTTCTCCCCACTCTGACCCTCTGATCACCTCCATGCAGAAGTAAGGGTGGGATCAGGTATTATTTGAGTCAGAGGAAGGAGCAGGATCGATCCCTATCCTGCACTAGTTTGTAATTGTTAATCTATCCACCTACAAGGCTTATCTGTTTTGTGGCCCAAGGAGATGGAAGAGCACTATCTTGGGCTGATCTTCCGTCCCATCAAGTTTCAAAGTTCCTGGGGCACTGAGCTCTGCCCCTCTTTCTGAGTTCCACCTCCATTGGTCTCCATTGGCACTCAGGGGTCTTCTGAGGTTTGATGTGACTGCAGAATAGTGTGGACAGAGCTCCTCAGAACAGGTAAAGCCTGGGGTAGAATGGTTTATACATTTGTACATTTTGCAGAGGAGGATCCCTCTTGCAGGCAGGAACAGAGGGGAGGAGGGGAGGAGGGGAAAGCAGGGTTCAGGTTCTTAAAAGATTCCTTTAATTTCATTAAATGGGTGCTGTTTCATTAAGGCTTTGCAACCAGAACACTTCAGCAAATAAACCCTCAGTATTTAAGTTACCAGTTTTTGACTACATTAGGGGATATGAGCAGATGATACATTATAAGCAACATATCACATTATTGGATATTTTATTATAACCTCTGTTGTATTTGAAATAATAATACAAGTTTGAGTTGATGGAGTTGCTCATGTTCTTCTTCCTATTACTTTACAATTGTTGGAGAAATGGTTGATCAATAGCACCTAATATTAATTACTGCATCATTACCCATAATCATTTCTTGTCAGGATTGTATGCCATGGTTCTCATAGGGATAGCAG